>NC_060130.1:116887142-117187767 GCF_021461395.2 Schistocerca americana | reverse complement strand
ACCGATATGACCACACTACTGCTCAATTTTAGGTTGGAACAGTAGATTCAAAGTATTCCATTGACTTTTAATTAATTTGCCCACATTCTGTTCTCTAATACCTTCTGTTGACTGCCCCCCCCCCCCCCCCCCACGTTTATAACATTGTTCAGTTCAATCTATGCGTCAGAGGCCAAAGGTTAGTCACACGATTGCTTATAAAGGTTCATAACCTTCTATAAATTCTAACTCCATAGTTAAGACGTTTTAAGTTATTCATTTCAAAAAAGAAATCGTATTAGCAGTTTTTCCCTACTTTACATGAAAACTACTTCCCTCGTAACTAATATATCGTACCACTGACACTTCACACGACACTTTCTTTTAAAACTAACACTTCCTTTTTACTGAACCATCTTTGTTAAATGAGTATTCAAGACAATTCGATAACCTTGCAAAAACATCCTTTCCTACCACCAGAAAACTTTCAGAGGCATTTCCTTGTGTCATCTTTACTTAACATAATCTAAGTATTGAAACTTAATACAGTAACAAAGGTGACAGATGTCATTACATTATACATTAGAATTTTTTATCCCTTAAATAAATAAATAATAATTGAAGATTTAAATCTCAACTATCTTCAGGCGTAAGGCCAGCATAATCCTTATAATTCTACCATTCCTTGATTAAAAATCCATCTATGGATAACATCATATTTTAACCTAATAGCAAACTCAAGAAACCTCATCACAAGAACAACACTTATCTATGTTGAACAATCATCAAGTAAATCTGTAAACATTTCTCATTAAAATCTAAAGATTTTTCACAATAATATTATTTAAACAAATTCTTTTAATTAAGTTCTGAGGTGTAAAGCCTTCCTACCATTAATGTTCTTCAAATTGACACAACGAACTTCCTTCAAAGTGTAAAAAATACCTATAGATAATATCCTTTAAACAAAATCCTTTACCAAATTTCAATAACAATTAAGTAACTTCTTCACAGTCAACAATTCTTAAACACAGGCGTTAAGCCTTTCACACACCTGGTATTCTTCAAATAAATACAAGAAAACTTTATTAAAGGCATAAGGCCTCCCTATAACTAATATACTTCAAACAAATGCTCAAATAACTTTACAAAAGGCGTGAAGCCTTCCTACAACTAAAATATTTTAAACAAATGTTCAAATAACTTTACACAAGGCGTGAAGCCTTCCTATAATTAGAATATTCCAAACAAATGTTCAAATAACTTTACAAAAGGCGTGAAGCCTTCCTACTTCCAAAATTCTTTAAAGAAATGGTGAGATAACTTTCTTAAAGGCGTGAAGCCGTCCTACACCTAGTATACTTCACACAAATGATAAAACAATTTTATTAAAGGTGTGAAGCCTTCCAACGCCTAGAATCCTCCAAACAAATAATAAGACAAATTTATTAAAGGCGTGAAGCGTTCCTACGCCTAGAATTCTCTAAACAAATAATAAAGCAATTGTATTAAATGCGTGAAGCCTTCCTACGCCTAGAATTCTTTAAACAAATCTACTTATTATATTCAGAACAAAACTAAGAACTATCATTGACGTAAAGCCCACCTACACAACTAATAACTTTCATAATAAAGATTTCTCTGTAATATTACCTTCAAATGACTTCTACACACATAATTGTTATATAATAACCACAGTAATATTAACATTTGAAATCATCAAATTATTATTACCTCAAAATAAACTTCTTATCTTCCATGTGATGATAAATGCCTTTTCTTACACGGTTCTTCTCGTTTGATAATACATAACTACATGAAAAAGGTTTGCCTATTATTTGATAAGGTCCATCGAACAAATATTCCCATTTTTTACTGATCTTCTTCCAGATCGATGACTTTGGGTATTTACATACTAAAACCTTATCCCCTATGTTATAATAAGATACAGGTTTCACTTTTTTGTCAAATTGTCTTTTCCTAATATAGGCTTGGTGCTTTAATGACTGATGTACTACTTTAAATAAATTTTCTTTCTTCATAGGAGATCTAGTCATTATCGGAAGATTAGATAACTATTCTATGGAATCCTGTTTACCTAAAAATACCTCATTAGGCGTACAATTTGTAAAGAGATGTGGTAGGTTATTATGTATATTTTAGAAAATTGACAACATTTCAGTCCATCTTACATGGTCCTTCGAAATGTGAGCCCTCGTAAATCTATTCAACTCTCTACATACCCGCTCTATCAGGCTACTTTAAGGTCTGTGCTTGGAGATGAAGGTATGCCGGATTTTCTGTTCGGTCATCACTTGCTTCCAACATTTACTAATAAAATATGATGCGTTATCTGTAACTAGTCTTTCTGGTTTCCCTACACCATAAATACATTTATTCACAAATATCCTCAATATGGGTCTTACTTTCGTAGTTCTTATAGGACATAACTTAATAAATTTCGAAAACACATCGTAGAAACCTATCAGATATCGAAAATTTCCCTTCACAATCGGCCACAGCCCGATTACGTCACACGAAACCAATTCCAGTGGTCTAAACGGACTGATGTGATGTAATTCTACTTTATTACTGATATTACTTGGCTTAGTCTTCTGACACAAAGAACATCTAGACAAAATTTGTACTGCATTTTTTCTCAAGTTTGGGTAAAAACAATATCTTAATAATTTGCTTTCACATTTCTTTACACCCGTATGTCCCCAAACTAAATGAGTATACCAAATAAACGTAGTCAAACATTCAGTAGGTATGCATATTAAATAGTTGGAATCTGCATTTTTACGATAGTACAATGTCCCGCCAATCAGCTGATATTTATTGCCATTCACGTTACTCGCTTGTTTCAAAGATCTTATTATATTGCCCAACTTCTTATTGGCACATTGCAATTCAGTGATTTTGTTACACACTTCATCAAACTCCTTTTTATAAGATGTTGATCTGATCAAAAACAATTTAAAATTGTGTTCACTGTCGTCGTAATTATTTTCTTTTAAACCTTTATGTAATCGGGACAACGCACCTGCTACTATGTTGTCTCGACCCTTCGCATGTTTTTCATCGATCTTATACTCTTGCAACAGCAGTACCCAGCGAGTTAACCTGGCATGTAACATTTTACTGGATAACAAGAATGACACTGCTAGATGGTCACAGTAAACTGTAATCTTTTTACCATAAACAAAATACCTAAATTTCTTCAATGACCAGACAATGGCCAGAACTTCCAGCTCAGTAGTACTATACGACCGTTCACACGCTGATAGAATTCTACTTGCAAAACTGATAATTCTAATAGTATTAGGATCATTCTCGTTCTCCATTTGGAATAGAACACTACCAAGCCAACGTTTGACGCATCAGCTGCAATGCAAAAATCCTTTTCCAAGTCCGGATGCCTCAAAATCTCTGCTTGTAATAAGGAATCGCGAATATTATCAAACGCTTCCTTACAGTCAGTAATCCAATTCCATGACACATTTTTCCATAATAAATTTAATAAAACGTCATTATTAAGAATTTGGTTAGGTAAGAACTTTCGAAAAATGACACCAGTCCCAGAAATGACTTTAATTGCTTTTTAGATTTTGGATGAGGAATATTCTTCAGACTGTCTAATTTCTTGGGATTGGGTATAATACCACTAGGTGAAATAATGTGCCCCAAAAATTTGATCTTATTTCTCCCAAATGTAGATTTTGTTAAATTAGCAGTAACCCCATACTCTTTAAATCTTTCTAAAACTTTATTTAACAAATATAAATGCTCTTCCCAAGTTCGAGTAGCTATCAATAAGTCGTCTACATATACAGTCACTGCATCAAGTAATTCAGTCCCCAAGACTGTATCCAGTGCGGCTACGAAAACTCCTCCGCTAATATTTAATCCGAACGGCATGACTTAAAATTGATAGCACCGGCCACCGAAAACAATTGCCGTATATTTACGTGATTCCTCCATTATTTTTGTTTGCCAATGAGAAGCTCGGAGGTCCAAAGAAGTTAAAAAAGAAACTACATAGAATTTCTGTAGCAATTCCTCAAGGTGTTCAGGTCGTGTTCTCATGGGTATTAAAATTTTATTGATGTCTCGAGCATCTAGAACCAATCTTAGATCACCATTTGCCTTTTCCACTGCCAACAACAGACTGCAATATTCAGAACTGGACAGTTCAATAATACCCCATTCTGGCATCTTTTTAATCTCTTTTTGAACACCTTCTCTTTTTGACCAAGGTATTGAGTAATTTACTCTACAAAAATTCTTATGCGGATAAACCCTTATGTTATATTCAAACCCTTTTATTACTCCTGGTTTTTTGATTAAAAACGGATTTGAACTTCCTTAACACTGAAGATAAATCTTCCCTTTGAAAATCCGTGAGATATTCTGATTCGGTTACTTCATCATTAATAATATTTTCACTGATTTCATTTGTATGATCCTCGCAATGATCATCACTACCTTGCAGTAAAATGTCATTATTCAAACATCTTATATTAAAGCTATTACAGTACGTTCCGTGAACATCAAATCTTTTCATGAACTTTAACTCAACAAATTTATCACTTATTTCTAACTTACACGTACCTTCTTTAATATCTAAGATAGCACTGTGATCTCTTAGGAAATTCCAACCTCAAATACACATTACAGAAAGTTTCTCAACAAACAAGAAGTCGCTTATTAGTCGATCATCTTGTATTTCAATCCCAACTTGAACCTGCACGCACACAGATACCGGTAAAGTCCGGGTCGTTTTACATCGACAAATCTGCTCATAGAAACTGTAATTCATGACATTCACTGAGGACCCAGTATCTATCAATATCTGCACAGGAATTTCTCCAATCTTTATCTCCACCGTGGCTAATAAAGTCTCTTTATTGGTCTTCATACAGTGTCTTTCCTCTAACAGTTCTTCTCAGATATCTTTCTCATTACTTTATCGGAGTACATACGTATCACACGATTGGCCTCCTGATTCCCTCCAGCCAACCGAGGAAGGCCTAAGTTCACTGGATTCAGTTTACCTCCCTAGTTTCAGTCATAAGTTTGGGTTCGACATGTACTTCTACTATTCTCAGAGTATGTTGACCGTTACCTAAAGCACCGGAATTATTAAAACCTTTTCTATTTGATAATGGTATTGAATTGTCAGCACTATTCATACTGGTTCTGAAATTACTATTACCATTACTCACACATGGTTCTCAAATTGTACATTTCGATTATGTGCCCAAGATGTACGCGGTGCAGAAATATTGTGCATTCCGTTAAAATTTTGTGATTGTTTTTCTGTAGATCTACGCTTCCTATTCTGGACATCATTCGATGTATTATTACCGTTCCTGACTCCAAAATTATTATTATTAGAACTGTAATAATGGCTGTTACCAAAATTTGGATTATTGTTCCCAAAAGAAGGTCTATACCTTTGCCCAGAATTAAAATTTTGCCTTTCATTAATATTATTATCATTCCCATTTCGATTGCTGTTTCCCCGAGCGAAGTTGTTATTGTTGTAGTTAAGGTTGTTGCCATTACCACTTCCTACATTAAATTGACAATAATTATTGTTAATATTCTGATGTCTAGCATCTTCTAACAGAATGTCTACTTCATCTACCATGGACAAAAAATACTCAACATCGTCATCGGGCACCGTTACTAGACGTTCTCGAATAAAAATTGGCAATCTAGATCTTAAAATTCTTATTACTTCCCTAAACGAAATAGGATTATACCAAAATTTCGTCTTATTTATGTACTTTTCAAAATAATTCCTAAGAGTATCTCAGGATTATAAAACTCGTTTCGTAATCTTTCTTGTTTGCTAAATGACCAGAATTTTGCCAGAAATAGCCTTTCAAATTCATGACATGAAGAACATCGCTCGCTTGCGTCGGTAGCCCATATAGCTGCTTCTCCAACCATTTTAGAGACAATAAACTGTATTTTGTAATTTTCTGTCCAATCTTGAGGAAATACTCTCTTAAAGTTATTAAGTTATTAATGAATTTTTTGGAAGCAATTTAACACAAGTTTTCTCGATTGAAAACGTGGGAAATTGTCACTTTTAAAGATACTGGTTTCAATTTTTAAATTAGATAAATAACCTTGCTGCATCATTTTCATTCACTTCTCCATCAAATTTCACCCATTTGTTCGGTCTAAAATTAAAATCATGGTTAGAAAAGATATCGGTTTGCATCACTCCGGCATCCAATCTGTCCATTCCCTCGTCATGAATTTCATTATTAGAAACTTTGGAATTTGAATTTAAATGTTGTTTCGATACTTCCTCTAACGCTCTTTCCTTTATTAATTTAAATTCTTGCTTATAATCATTAATAATTTCCTGACGTGACTGCTGAATATCATATACAATATCAGAGGCTTGTTTAGTAACCCTGGAAGATTTTTCTTCAAACCATTTAGATAATCTTTCTTCAGCGCCATTCGATTGTTCCTCTAAATAATTATCTAGGGCTTCTTTAGTATTAAATTCTAATTTATCCATCCTATCGGTCAAATTATTAACATCTTTTACGAAGTTATTAACACCTTTTACGATCTGATCCTGATTCGATTCTCAATGCGTAACTTTAATGCTTAAGGTATCGTACCTTTCAGTAATCTCTTGTACGTCATCTTGACCTTTTTCAATTTTTTTCTTAAAATCTGAGTCTAAGTTATCCAATTTATCGGCTAATTTTTTATTTTCTCTTAAAATATTCTCTTCTAATTGGGCAAAACGCTCTGCTTCTCTACCAGAAATACTTTCCTCCAACTTGGCGAAACGTTCTGCGTCTCTAGCAGAACGCTCAGCATCTCTCGCTGAACGTTCCGCTTCTTTGGATGCAATACTCTCCAACTTAGCGAAACGCTCTGCGTCTCTAGCAGAACGCTCAGCTTCTCTCGCTGAACGTTCCGCTTCTTTGGATGCTTTACTTTCCTCCAATTTAGCGAAACGCTCTGCGTCTTTAGCAGAACGCTTAGCTTCCCTCGCTGAACGTTCCTCTTCTCGCTCAGCTTCTCTCGCTGAACGCTCCGCTTCTTTTAATCTACTTTCTTTAACCAATTCATCTTTAAATTGAGTAAGAATATTAATTAACAAGCTAGCATCCAAAGTATTGGTATTACTAGATTGCGGCGTACTATTTCCAAACACAGTACCTGTATTCTGCGCTTGTTCTAAGCTTACATTCACATCGGCAGTTGTTTCTATATTATGAGCGGTATCACGAATACTTTCTTGCAAATCAACAGGATCTAATCCCGGATCTAGTCCCTCTACCACATTTCTCTGACGATTATGTTCACCGAATGGTAAATCTTCCATATCATCCATTCTATTTCTCCTACGTCTAGCCATTTATAAAGTTAATATAAATCGTCACACGCTTTTTCAATAAATATACACACTTCCTACACTACGACACTATTATCAAGGTGACACAAAGAAACAACCCCTATCAAGATTTCTTTACAAAAAATTAATTAAATACCTGAGGTCGATTCTTTTGCGAAGTAATCTCTAGTGAGGTCTCGTAAAGGCGAGCAGTGAAGTACAGCGATCAGCTGTACTCTCGCGGTTCCATAGATCAGCGGCAATGTGATTGGCTGCACACTCGTAGACTCGAAGTCCAGCGTCGTCGCCTATTGGTTGCGCTGAATCGTCCTCTGCGTTGCCGGTCGTCTCCCCCAGCAACTGGAAAGACTTGCGTTTCTCGCGACCTGTTAAACAAATAGCGCACGACGTTCTTCTTCCTAAGATTCTGTTCGGGCCTCAAATCCTGTAACAGCTTTAAATCTTGATTAATTCGTCTTCTGATCGAGCTCCACGTTATAGGGCGTCATATACGTTTGTAGCGACCCTTTTTTCTACCCAGACTTCGTATCTTGCATGAGAGTAGGAATGTTAATTTATCTATACATTGACTGGTATGGAGGGGTTTTGTTTTATCCCAGCTAGTTCTTAAATTAACCCCAGTGAGTCACTACACGTATTGTCTTCCCAATTCTGAAGGGAAAAACCATAAGTAAATTTATACTAGTGTTTTCAATAGATTCTCGTTCACTTGTTTCAGTTACTAGTCTGCAGTTTATTCTTGGTGAAAATCACGTAACCTAATTATTTATGAACCTAAATCGAAGTAAAGTTCAAGACGAATAGTCAGTTTCAAATTAACACGTTATTTTATTTAACAATGATTATTAATAAATCAGTTCAATCACACGATCGCATTCAAAGGGGTTCTTTGAATAAGTATCTAATCTGGAATCCCGTCAGTATCAGAGATGCTAAACAATGTTCTGTCACTTTCGATAAAAAGATTGTTCCCGTTTAATATCCATAAGCTGTCACGAACTATGATTACTAGTCGCGTGAAGTAAATCTTTTCCACTATCACAATACAAAGTCCGAATCTGTCCCAAAAATCGTTAATTCCGTAAAATATTTAAATCTTCACACGAAGTGACGTTAAAGTCAGAGAGATTATTGATCACCTCCCCGTTCCTCTAATACGACAAAAGTTCTAATTCTGATCTGAAATTAATGCTTCCCAAAAAACAATCTCGTCGCTAGTTATTCTTGCTCCCTGGTTTAATAAAGCTCCTATTATTGCTTCCTAAAGCTGTACGTCCTAACTGACTTCGAACATACTAGAGGATAGAGACTGGAGTATCATAATTGCATTGTATGTCTATTTATACTTTAGTAAACGCTATCTTTGGTGTTCAAGACCTGCGTTCTGTGACTATAATAGTGATTTTCTCATATACAGGGTGAGTTACCTAACATTACCGCTGGATATATTTCGTAAACCACATCAAATACTGACGAACCGATTCCACAGACCGAACGTGAGGAGAGGGGCTAGTGTAATTGCTTAATACAAACCATAAAAAAATGCACGGAAGTATGTTTTTTAACACAAACCTACGTTTTTTTAAATGGAACCCCGTTAGTTTTGTTAGCACATCTGAACATATAAACAAATACGTAATCAGTGCCGTTTGTTGCATTGTAAAATGTTAATTACATCCGGAGATATTGTAACCTAAAGTTGATGCTTGAGTACCACTCCTCCGCTGTTCGATCGTGTGTATCGGAGAGCACCGTATTAGGTATCCAAAGGGAACGGTGATGGACCTTAGGTACAGAAGAGACTGGAACAGCACGTTACGTCCACATGCTAACACCTTTTTATTGATCTTTTTCACTGACGCGCATGTACATTACCATGAGGGGTGAGATACACGTACACACGTGGTTTCCGTTTTCAATTACGGAGTGGAATAGAGTGTGTCCGGACATGTCAGGCCAATAGATGTTCAATGTGGTGGCCAACATTTGCTGCACACAACTGCAATCTCTGGCGTAATGAATGTCGTACACGCCGCAGTACATCTGGTGTAATGTCGCCGCAGGCTGCCACAATACGTTGTTTTATATCCTCTGGGGTTGTAGGCACATCACGGTACACATTCTCCTTTAACGTACCCCACAGAAAGAAGTCCAGAGGTGTAAGATCAGGAGAACGGGCTGGCCAATATATGCGTCCTCCACGTCCTATGAAACGCCCGTCGAACATCCTGTCAAGGGTCAGCCTAGTGTTAATTGCGGAATGTGCAGGTGCACCATCATGCTGATACCACATACGTCGACGCGTTTCCAGTGGGACATTTTCGAGCAACGTTGGCAGATCATTCTGTAGAAACGCGATGTATGTTGCAGCTACTCGCCGACCGTGGCCCGTGTTTGTTACAGCACGCAACTGAACGTCGGAGGTTTCAAGCGTCAACTTTAGGTTACAATATCTCCGGATGTAATTAACATTTTACAATGCAACAAACGGCACTGATTCGGTATTTGTTTATATGTTCAGATGTGCTAACAATGCTAACGTGGTTCCATTTGTGTTAAAAAACGTACTTCCGTGCATTTTTGTGTGGTTTGTATTAAACAATTACACTTGCCCCTCTCCTCACGTTCGGTCTGTGGAATCGGTTCGTCAGTATTTGATGTGGTTTACGAAATATATCCAGCGGTAACGTTAGGTGACTCACCCTGTATAACAATAACTAATAATTTAACCATTTCTATCGTTTTTCCCCCCTCCCATGCTCCCAAAATTTATGATTAAAATTCTTTTCTTTTTCTATAATTTTTCTACTATAGATTTCCCTCTATTTGTCTCTTATTTCTATTTCGTAAATTGCTACTTGTGGAGGGGCTTGGGACATTTTCTGAATTTATATTTCGAGGGCATGGGAGCTAATTTGGGAGCTATTTTGGTTTATTAACACCGAGAGGCGTTGTAGGTGTTACATACCGTAACACACCACACACACACTGGACCATTTTAAGTAAAAGATAGTTACAACATTAGGAAACTGAAAGAGTTTGGCGGCGTTGTGGAGAGTTTCCAAACTGCAGTCCGAAGGTGATTGACGACTTCTACATTTAAACTCATCTGTCACACTGACGGAATAGCTGCTGGCTCTGTGTTTCGTTTCGACTGATCCCTCATATTGCAGTCATGTACGCGATCACTGTTTCGGTGCTAGCCATCCTCAGGTGTTGCCCCTCCACCAAAACTTATTCTCCAACTCAAACAAGCGATGTCAGTCAATCATTATGTGGTGACCAACAGCGTGCCAGAGGATGGATGGGATGGAAAAAGACACCATCAATGTACTGTGATCATAAGTATCACAGTTGATATTGCGAACAATTTTAGCAATTTTACAGTAATTCTAACGCTGACCAATGATACGATAGCATGTTTTCCAATTTCAGTATCACAGCTAAACCGCCCCTTCTCTACTTTCTCTACTTTGCGAGTATCATTGCAAATGTGCAGTACGTCCATTCATTGTTAAATCTCGAACACATACATCATCAAAGCATACCAGACAGTGCTCAACATATTTCTAACACCTCGAGCATAGTGCTTAATTTACGATGTATTCCTATACAGATGGGACACACAGAGTATTCTCGCAGTCTTAGGATGAGAAAGACCCCCTTGCACTGTCTTTGACCATCCCACCCTGCAGCACCGTTATCGATTTAATCTGCAGCTGACCAGAAGTAGACCGCTACATTCCACGTCTCGTGAATGAATGGAGCTTGCCGAGTTCTCGCCTGTCCAAGTGCACAAAATTTCTCCAGACGCGCCCATGTCGAGGAGATTAGAACCACGTATCGGCGTTTAGCAACAGATTTGAAAGTGTTATGATGTAATAGCAGACGGTTAAGAAGAAAAAGAAATAGGTGATTTTTATGCGTGATGGAGCTCCAGACGGATAGAGTTCGTAGCATTTTACGTAAATCAACTACGCTATCAATTTTAAAGTATTGTTCTAGTGTCTGGGATCAGAACCAGGAGGGTATTGCTAAGAGAGAACATAAACACACGCATTCCTGAGGCTACATAGTTCTGCACTTAAAACAGCCTATAATGTTAGATTGCTTGAGTTTCTGACCTATCAGTCATGTGGAATGCAGCACTGTTAATACTCCAATGTAAGAAATATATCTCCAACGCATGACATACATCCTACTTCCCGGTTTCTCTACGATAAACTATGGTATCAAACCGTAAAATGAAAAAAACTACTTCCTTAAAATATCGATTCTGTGTGATACGAGCACAATATAGCTTTCCAGAGAAGTATAACGTCCACTGTTCACATCCGATCACGGTTCAGAGATTATACTATGCTCGCATCAGTCCTATAGAAAACGACTGTTAGTAGCGGAGAATACCTCTTAGAAGGAAACAGATAAACGCATAGCAGCGGCGTTTGACATGTGAAATTACACATAATGCCACCACTAACTCTGTAAACAGGACATCTGTCAAGCAAATGTATACACAGGGTTTGCAGCGCCTCACAAACAACTACCGCTAACTTAGAATCATCTTAGTTATGAAGCTGAAGTCTTGATTTTATACCCAAGATGCGACAGGGGAATGGAGTACATCGCGTAAATCATAGTTCGTTTAGAGGAATGTGTCACGTTTCATCACACATGAGATGGAAGTCCTCTGATGACCGAGGGGTTTACTGTTAATGATCGCATGTAGACAGTGCTCTAAGACCCACACAGAACACGCGGTTGTATACCAGTCGAACACAGGCTATATCACGCAACCACTGCATCCTGACAGAACATCTCCCTCTCTAGAATGCATGATCAGTCTGCCATTAAATCTTACCTCTTTAGAACTCCATCTCAATCGATCACTCTGTCTTCTCTCTCTCTGTTACCCTTTAACGCAGATAACATGTAAGTTTAGAGGCAGATGGTTCTCTGTTTCCTGAAAAACGTCAAAAACAGTAGTCAACTCGCGTGTATCACTGTTACCTCAAAAGACATACAGTAGAATGCTGCCTCAACAGAAAAAAAGTGACTGCTTCCCTGGTTTCCTTCGCTTCCATTTCGACGTTTTCTCGGATTCCTCTTGCACTCACATACTTGTTCCCATGTACAAGAATTGTTCTGCACCAACCAGAAGACAGACAAGTGATTCCTCATTTTCCCCACATTTCAGTGTATTTTCCCTCAATTTATAAGTATTTTCCATCATCTTTCGGGATTCTATCGATTTTTTTATGTCACTTCTACCCATGCGATCGTGACACCACTTCTCGTTCTGTGTTCTAAAATTCCTTGTAAATGTAGTACAGCTGCCAACGCCTAGCACAAATGAACTATTTTTCTGTTCAGGAGGCGTTGTATAGCACTGTACTCGATTGTCATCAAACCAGCAACGGTGCCTAGGTGAACACGTATTTCGACAGGACTTTCTCAAGTGTCAAGTATGAAAGGGATGCCATTGCCTCATGTTTGCAGGACCCGAACGGAGACCTGTGCGTGGCTCGGCACCTGACGGCCGCGTCGTCACTTTGCGGGGGCGTCTGCGGAGTCGGTGGCGTCGGCACGTGCCTGTGTTGGAACAGTTTGCTGACAGTTTGAAAGCGTTTTCTTACATGCAATGAGTGTTTGTGCACTGCATTATTTTCAGCTGTTTAAGCGTTGTAAGCGTGTCTGTAGGCTGCACAATGCGTTATTTCGACATTTTACGAGTAGTTTGCAGGTCTGCAGACTATTTACTGTGACTCCTAGCACGTCGGGGCGAGTGTTTCGTATCACTGTAATAAATATACTATGTCAAATCCGTCCCTAAATAAACTGTTCCGAAATAAATAAAGTACACTTCTGAAACTTTCTGGCAGATTAAAACTGTGTGCCGACCGAGACTCGAACTCGGGACCATTGCCTTTCGCGGGCAAGTGCTCTACCAACTGAGCTACCGAAGTACACTTCTTCCTCTCTCCACCAGCCCAGAACGGGCTGAGTCCTCTTCCCATCATTTTCCCCCTCAAGACTGTCATCTTGGATTACGTCACAGAAGGGACGACAGCGACCTCTGGTAACAGTACTGTGTACTAGGTCATTTGGACACCTAATGGCAGTACTGCGTCAAATTGTTTAAATAAAGACTGTTTACAGAAAATCTTATGTCCATCCTATCCAGCACAGGCTGAATCCTTTTCCCATCATTTTCCCCCTCCCTGGACTGACATCTTGGATTATGTCACGGGGGGAAAGACAGTGCCCTCTGGTGGTAGTACTGTGTACTAGGCCAGTTGGACTTCAGACCTCATGGTGAAGACACTGGATGGCGGTTCTGCCTCAAATTGTTTAAATAAAGAATGTTTACATAAAGTCTTATGTCCATCCTATCCAGCACAGGCTGAGTTCTTTTCCCACCAATTCCTAGGAAGAGGTGGCCATCATGTGACTTAGGTTGGGCTTGGTAACCCAAGTGACCTATTTTCCCGCCATTTTCTTGTGTTAATGGAGGTAGCCATGGTGTGTTGCATTGTCCTGATGGAATTTGAACTTCCCGCCATTTGCTAGAGGTGTGGTGGGGAGGTGGGAGGGGATGTGGTTAGGTTAGTGGAGGTAGCCCAGCTGACCTGTCTTCCCAACAAAATTTGAACTTCACACCATGACGTCATTGCCCCATTGCCATATCTATCTCCGCCATCTTGGATCTGCCAACTTGAATAAATTTGGCAGTAATGGAGAGTGGGGTGGCACATACTTTGTACCACTACTTTCGTCTACTCATGCAGCCACAGGTTTTAGCTGTGTATTGTCGTTGTAGAACATATTTGGCCATCAATTTCAACTCATTTCAATGAACTCCGCTATATATTTCAGAATATGTCTTTCTTCTGACGAATGTGGACACCTTGCTCAAGCCAAGTGTGCTCTCCAGTTCTGTAACTATAGACTCCATTGTCCTAAGACACCACAGATGTACACTATGTGATCAAAAGTATCTGGACAGCCCGGAAAACATACGTTTTTCACATTAGGTGCATTGTGCTGCCACCTACCGACAGGTACTCCACATCAGCGACCTCAGTAGTCGTTAGACATTGTGAGAGGGCAGAATGGGGCGCTCTGCGGAACTCACGGCTTTGAATGTGGTGAGGTGATTGGGTGTCACTTGTGTCATATGTCTGCATGCAAGATTTCTACACTCCTAAATATCCTTAGGTTCAATGTTTCCGCTGTGATAGTGAAGTGGAAACGTGAAGGGACATGTACAGCACAGAAGCGTACAGGCCAACCTCGTCTGTTGGCTGACAGAGACTGCCGACAGTTGAAGAGAGTCGTAATGTGGAATAGGCAGACATCTATCCAGACCATCACATCAGAATTCCAAACTGCCTCAGGAGCCATTGAAAGGACTATGACAGTTAGGCAGGAGGTGAGAAAACTTGGATTTCATGGTCGAGTGGCTGCTCATAAGCCACACATCACGCCTGTAAATGCCAAACGAGGTCTCACTTAGTGTAAGGAGCGAAAACATTGGACGATTGAACAGTGGAAAAACGTTTTGTGGAGTGAGGAATCATGGTACACGTGTGGCGATCCGATGGTAGGGTGCCGGTATGGCGAATGGCCGGTGAACGTCATCAGTCAGTGTGTGTGCAGTGCCAACAGCAAAATTCGGATGCGGTGGTGTTAGTGTGTGGTCGTGATTTTTATGGAGAGAGCTTGCACCCTTTGTTGTTTTGCATGGCACTATCACAGCATACGCTTTCATTGATGTTTTACGCACATTCATGCTTCCTACTGCTGAAGAGCAATTCAGTAATGGCTATTGCATCCTTCAACACGATTGAGCACCTGTACATAATGCACGGCCTATGGCGGAGTGGTTACACAACAGTAACATCCCTGTAATGGACTGGCCTGCACAGAGTCCTGACCTGAATCCTATAGAACACCTTTGTGATGTTCAGGAATGCCAACTTCGTACCAGGTCTCACCGACCAACATTGATTCCTCTCCTCAGTGCAGCACTCCGTGAAGAACAGGCTGCCATTACCCAAGAAACCTTCCAGCACCTGACTGAACGTATGCCAGCAAGAGTGGAAGCTATCATCAAGGCTTTGAATGTGGTGAGGTGCTTGGGTGCCACTTGTGTCATACGTCTGCATGCAAGGGTGGGCTAACACCATACTGAATTCCAGCATTATAGATGGAGAGTGTCACGAACTTGTAAGTTATTTTCAGCCAGGTGTCCGGATACTTTTGATCACATAGTATAACAGATGAGGAGTTGCCGTAGCAGTATACAAACGCTTTGACTTAGTACCACACATGCTACTCACATACAGTAGTAATGAAGACAAACGAGTCGAATATATGTTCGCAAATATCAAATCCCTTAACAAAATTTGCCTACTCTGTGTCCTCTACAGACCTCCAAAAGTAGGTGGGATAGCCTGTTTCAAAATTGACCTTTCAAAATTTGATTCGACTTAGCAAAATGGCTCTGAGCACTATGGGACTTAACATCTATGGTCATCAGTCCCCTAGAACTTAGAACTACTTAAACCTAACTAACCTAAGGACATCACACAACACCCAGAGAAAATCCCTGACCCCACTGGGAATCGAACCCGGGAACCCGGATTCGACTTAGCAGCATACAAATAATGCTAGTAACACGTAAATAATCTGCCTCTTCACTGTGAAATTCAAGTGTGTAGTTTCTTTTTCAAATGTAACGGTATTTCAGCTTGCACCTTCCCAAAATGCAGACTATAGTCATACTCTCACAATACATATTTGCCACGAAATCCAGAAGCAAAGGAATTTCTACCTGAAATCAATTCACAAGAGCATATCCATGAGTTACTCTCTAAAATATCCAAGGAATAAACTGTAACTGACAACATAGAGGCTTTAAGTGTATCATTGTTCACACAAGAACAAACTAGTTCAAAGAAGGAAGATGCGAAAGATAGGGCACTCTGCGCCAGAGACCCAGAGACTCCACAAAGCCCCCCCCCCCCCCCCCCCCGTTAGTGCAGAGCATGGCGGAGGGAAGCCTTATGAGATGAAGTCGTAATCTTGGTGACAACGCGGCAGTTGTAGGCCGCGGCCGGCGCGGGAACTGAGGTCGGCAGTGTCGGCAGTGCTGCAGCCCGGTGGTTCCAATGGCTGCACGTGAGAGGAGCCAACAGTTGGCTGAAGGCAGGAAGGCTTCGTCAGGAGGTAGGTCGCCGTTGACGGACCACACCAGTTTAAGTATATTAACTGAGACTGTCTGTGGCCGTCCATGGAGGTGAATGACGAACGTGTTGGTACCTCGACGTAGCACACAGTGAGGTCCCAAATAGGGAAGGTGAAGGGCTGCCGGCACAGTGTCGTCCTGCAGCATAACAAAGTCTCACGTAGCTAGGTCCTTGTGGATGAACAGAGGGGTGGGGGTGGTGTGGGGGCGGGGCAGGGGGATGCGGAGGGGCGCGACATGCATGTGGACACGCTCAACGAGTGTGGGGAGATCCTCAGATGTGGTGGAAGGTGAATCCTCGACGAATTTCTTGGGGAGAACGAGAGGCTCACCGTACAGAACCTCAAGGAGCAAGGCATTAAGATCTTCTTTATGAGCTGAGCAAATAACCAGCAGGACCCACGGGCAGGCCTCCAACCATAGGGCTCTGTGGCACATTAGGGCGGCCTGGAGTGTGCGATGCCACCGCTCGATGATGCCGTTCGCCTGCGGGTGGTAAGCTGTGGTATGAAATGGTATGAAACTGGGCGACGCTTCAGAATTTGCGGAGTCATGCGAAGAGGATGAACTCAAATTGTCGTCCCTGGTCGGTGGTGAGAAATAGGGGACAGCCAAAGCGAGCAACCCACGCTGAGACGAAGGAACGGGCGACAGTCTTCGCTGTGATGCCAGTAAGGGGGACTGACTCGACCCAGCAGCTCACATGGTCGATGATCGATAAGATACATCTGTAGCCCTCGGACAGGGTAAGGGGACCAACGACGTCGATATGGACGTGCTGGAAACGCCCCTTCGCAATGTCAGACTTGCCCAGAGGAGGTTGAGCATGCCTGCCGACCTTGCTGCACTGGCACAGAACGCACACACAGCTCCAAGTGCAACAGTCATGCTTCACACCAGACCAGATGATGTGCTCCATAACCAACTGCATCGTGGCCCACATCCCAGGGTGAGATAAGCCATGCAAGGCGGTAAAGACCCTATATCGAACGGCGGTGGGGACCAGGGAGAGAAGTGTGCCTGTAGAGGTGTAACAAGGGACAGGGATCGCCGAACCAGGAAGTATATGGGGTGGATAGAGAGCGATGAGCCATTGTCTGATTTTATTCACTTTATATCATCGTCATCAGCTTGAAGTCAGGCGAGTTAATCCAGATTCAGCGGTGTGGTTTGCACACAGATGTGGGAAAGGTAGTCTGCCACAGCATTCTCCACGCCATGGATATAGCATGTGTCAGAAGGGTTCTGACTGATGTAGTCCATACGGCGGAAACGCCTGGGCAGAAGGTACTTAGCCGGATTACAAATAATGTCCACAAGTGGCTTGTGATCAGTATAGATCGTGAAGGGTCACCCCTTGAGGTCACTATGAAAATGTTTAAACGCCTCGTACACAGCGAGTAGCTCACGATCAAATTCCGACCACTTGCACTAGCTCTTAGTCACTTTCTTGGAAAAGAAGCGGAGGAGTTGGATGGAGTCGGCGGTGTGCTGCTGTAAAACGTCGTCCACAGCTGAGTCACTGGCATCAGTCGCGATCGAGACACGGGCCTCAGGGTCAAGGTGGGAAAGTGTGACATCTTTGGCGAGGGCAGTTTTAACGTTACCAAAAGTGTCGAGCATTGTTTAGGTCCACTCGAACTTCCATTTTCCAGTGGTGTTTTTGCCAGAGAGAGCATCAGTGAGGGTCATTTGGATGGAGGCAGTGTAGGGAGTATGGCAGCGGTAAAAGTTTGCCATACGCAGAAAATTACAGAGCTGAGCATAATTCTCTGGGAGAGGAAGTTTAAGTATGATTTCGACACGAGAACTCGTCAGAGGCCATCGACAGAGATGAAATGGCCGAGGAAGGTAATGAACATGGAGCACAGATGAGATTTATCATGGTTGATCAGCACGCCATTGTACAGCGAGGGTCGAACGGACTGCATCGGGGTGAACTTGATGCTCCTCAGTGGAGGAAGAAAAGATGTCATCTAAGTAAGCGTAGGCAAAAGGAAGAGGGAGCAAAATGGAATCAATGAACTGCTGCCATGCCTGCGCAGCATTTTTCAATCCATAAGGCATGTTACACTATTCAAACAGGTGAAAGGGTGTGATGATGGCCATGTTCGGAATATCCGGTGGATGCATAGGAATCTGATGACATGCTTTGGAACAATCTAATATGGAGAAAAAGATACAATCATGAAGGAACTGCGTGAAATTTTGGATATCTGGAATGTGGTAGTTATTGATAATGGGTTGGGCACCAAGCTACCTATAGTCCTCACACACGTGTAAGGTGCCGTCCTTTTTGGGAACAAGGTGAGTAGGGGAAGACCAGTTGCTATCGGATATGTGGAGGACGTCTGAAGCCAACAGATCCTGAACGATCTCATTGATGCATAGAAGTTTGGAAGCATTAAGGCACCTGGCCTTATAACGAACAGGTGAGCAGTTGGTGGTGCGAATCTTATGGAAAGTGCCATTACTGATGGCCGATAATCGCGTAGGAAAGTCGGCATGAGGGGTCAAGAAGGTATCCACAGGCAACGTCGGTTCACTGACCTTGAGGAACCGGGACGATGTAGGAGGGGCGTCGGCTGCAGTCGGCGACAGAAGGCGCTATACATGAGTGAAGCAGCGTGAAGAATCAGAAGAGACACATGCAGGTGAGTCTTGGAAATTCGTCCACGGCGATGTGAAAAAAGCAGCAGGTGATGGAGTGCTCGACACTGGAGCAGGTTGACGAGAAGACTCTGTAGGGGCGTGTGCAGGGCCGCCTTGCTGCAGGGCTGTAGACAGGCAATGTATGGTATGCTGTGCATGTGACAATTCAGCGGAGGCAGAGGTGATGCAGGCATATATGTCACCATGCTGGGTGTAGAATTCGTCGATCTGGGAGCACACATACAACAGATCAGAGAGGCATGTGGTTATGTGCTTGACCAGGGAAGCACACACGGAAAGCGTATCCAAGGAGGCAGAGAGCAAAGTGGTGTTGATCTCAGGTGTACACAGAACTGTAGAGCCAGACGCATGGTGGAGCGCGGCAGCCTGCAGGTCTGCTGAGTTCGTAATGATGTAGAAAATCCCACCCAGTCACCGGTTCATCCATGTCAGCAGCTTGGAAGGTCGAAGAGAAGGTGTGAACCGGTGAGAGGTGAAGCAACATCTTGATGGAGCTGTGGACTGCAATGGGAGAACTGTTGGCGGCGATCAAGGTGAGGGTAGAGGGGGATAGCGCGTCGACAGCATGTTTGAACCGAATGACGCTAATGTCAGCGCCAGTGTCAACGCGAAAGCAGATGCCGGTCGAGATATCTGTGTCATAAAGGTGTCACGTCGCTGAAGCGAGTGGAGTAGCGTCGGAAGACAGGCACCATGATGGTACGTGGAGGGACGTGGCGCCTAAACATGTCAGTCAGTCTCATTCGGGTAGGTGCAGAGAGTGCGGCAGTTATGGGTGGCGTCGCCATAAATAGTGTGGAACCAGCACAGTGGGTAGGCTGGTTGTGGGAGGGGGTGCCAGCTCACTGTGGTGGGGCTGGTAGCCGATCGGACCATTGCTCGGGCGAGGTCGGTGGCTGTTTGGAGTCCGCTGGCAGTACGTCCTGTAGGTCACTAGGTGGCAATTCTTGGTGGGCAGCTGAGGCCTCTGCCAACAGGGGACAGAACCAGAGGCGCACGTTAGCCAACTGAGGATGGTGGAGATGTCAGTCGTGACAGGCGGTGATGGTGACAAATGATGGCGTAAGCCTGATTCACCATGCGTAACTGAACCTCCAGCAGATCAGCAACGTGAGACAGTAGATGAAGCTCCAGGTCCAAAGGCATTTTGACCATCCACAACGTCCAAAGAGCGGCGTCAGTCAATGACTGATCATAGATTAGAGCATGAAGATGCTGCCAAAGTTGCGAAGGGGTGCAGTCATCGAGATGATCCTCATGAATAATGTGATGGATCGCCTTCACCAGAGGGCGGGAAAGGAGCTCGATAAGCAGTGATTTGGCCGTCCAATATTTTTGTGCGTTAGGCAGTGGCAGGAGCAAGTCGCTGATGAGGTCCGTATATCCATGGAGATGGCTCACCAGGCAGACAAAATGGGCACCGTCGTCGGAAATACCGAGGATGTCCAGGAGATGGTCCACTAAGGTGAACCAAGTTTTTGGGTTTTCTTTTTGCAATGCAGGTGGCTTAGGGAACCTGCCTGGTGATACATGTTGAGGCAGCTGCAGCAGATGGAGATCAGTACAGGCAGAGCAGGATGTCTCCGACACTGAAAGTGCGACAGTGGGGAGTGGTACATCGTCTGAGGTCTGGATGGGGCGGTGGCTGCAAACAGCACATGATAGAGAGTGGGTGGAGGAGACGGCGTGCATATAAGCCAGCGAGGTGTGTCCAGTTGGCAAGCCTGACGATGCAACTGAACTCGGGCTCGTTTACTACCTATTTTTCACGTGGCTCATCTGTAAAGGGGGTTGGTAGTAAACGGTTGCATTTGCGCCCCTGTTATTGAGTCTGATATTGGCTGGCTTTTGAAGAGCAGTGAATTGAACTATACACGTTCAGATTGAAACTTATTTATTCAAAAGAAACACTTTAACGTTGTGGCCATGCATTTTTAAGTTCACAAATAATAATCGGTGCAATTCGTACACTGTTTGTCTCACACCCACACACTTTCACTTTGTTCCTTCGCATACCCTGGCGTCCATGCTTGCACTCGCGGCACTTTGCCGCTCCCAACTCGCCACCACAACGGCCAACGACAAAAGACCACGATTTTCCCGCTCATATCCACAGTCCTGAGTCGGGTCACATGACACCACAGTAGTCAAAATAATTGCTAAACATGGCCACAATTCGTTTACAATATTTTATAATATTTAAATACTTAAATCTAAATACATTATATAATTTTACAAATTATCACCACACTTATATAATTCGTTGCAATTAAAAGAAAACCAAAACACTATCCAACGGAACTACAATGTCCATCAAAACACAAAACAAGTATTTTCTGGTCTATTTTGTCCAGCATATTATCTCTGCTGCTGTGCTTTAAATTTTAAATTACTTGAAAGAGTGCCATATTATCCCCTGTTACCTTACATACTTGAAAGAGTTCTATATTATCCCCTGTTACCTTACAACGAGGAGTGGGATACGGGTGTAATTCTCAGTGTTGTATGAACAGTGGATGGGGAGCAGTTGCGGTGGAGCAGTGGGGCGGGGGACCTGCTAACTGGAGCAGGTGGAATGGCCAGTGCTGTTACAAAAGCGGGCAGAAGGCGATCGTGGTGCAACCCTGGTGTGATGGTGGCGAAAACCAGCGTGGTCAAGGCGACTGGCGTCGCCGAAATAGCGTGTGTGGGGGAGGGGGGTGCAATGACACTATGTAAATGAGAATGTGCTACCCTGTGGATAGAAATGTGTTCAATTCACAGTTCTGGAAATTTACTGGCACGGTAAGCCATCCCGAAGGTAGTGACAAACATAAAGAATAAACCACAACGTCTTTAACTGGAGGGTCCCCCATGTTATGGTTATGCGGCAGGCACTGTCCATTTTGTGGCTGTTGTTGTGCCACCACGCTAGGCGGCGGCCATGTTGAAATGGGTAAGGTTAGATGGCTTCCATCATGACCAGGCGTAAATTTTAACCAAGGTCGCAGGAGGTACACTTGTCCACTCATGGTTACAAGTGGCAGAGTTGATGGGGCCTGTTACACTTGCACCGAAAGTCACAGGTAGATCCATTGTGGCATAAACAACAAACAAGCACAAATAACACTGGATGAGACATCGACGGTGTCGGGGTCACCACTGTGTTTATCACGGAAGATTAGTTGAGAGATAACACACTTAATATTGAATACACATTTATTGGTCACTCGTACATATAACAAAGAATGGCTGTTACACATCTGTGCGCCAGAAGTTCACGCAAGAACAAACTAGTTCAAAGAAGGAAGATGTGAAAGATAGGGCACTCTATGTCAGAGACGCCACAAGCTAAAACAGTTCATGAATCTCAGAGAAACCGCACATCAGACTTACAAACAAGCTCCTACCATTGAAAATAAAACTGATTACAAGCAAAAGGCAAACAGAGTCAATCAATCTTAGAGAAACGATAACTAAGGCAGACCAATACACTAATGTAAAACATAAAGACCAGATGCTCTATGGAAAAGTTAGTGTGATCTAGAGAAGTATAGGCAAAGTAGAAACTGCAACTGATCTCTTTGTCCCAACCAAGGAACTAGAACAGTACTTGACTTTAGCGGTAGCCATCATGGAGGTAAACGACGTTAGTCTCGAAAAATTCAGTTTTGAGGTGGCAACGTCGTCGAAAATGCTTGACATCAGCATTTACTGCACAGTCCAAATGATAAACCTTATTGTTGACCCACTACTGTTCACAATAACTACTGCTCCCTAGACCTTGAAGCTCATGCCTGGACAACACATACAAACACTCATTCCCATCAGAATACAAGCACTAGATATCTGATTCCTAAGAAGAGTAGCTGGGTACATTGTTGATATATTACTACCCAGAGGGCAGAAGATATTTAGAAAGACCAAGGAAAATCAATAATTTCAACAAAGATGGCGTAACTGCCAAATGCCTAGTACATGCATCGAGAAGAAGGAGAGATATAATATTAAAAACATTATGATTTTTTAAGTAGCTGTCATTTTATTAACTTTTGTAATGACATATAATGTAAGAGGGGTCCTGAAGGCATTAATCTGTCCACGTTAAACAAATAATTAAAAAATTAAACGTAACACACATGTTGTGCTAGAACGAGTGGTCAATATTCAGGGATGACAGGAACGATCATTTGAAAGCAAAAAGCTTCATGTGGACATATGCACTATTCTGAATGGTTTCCGAGATAGAACGCATTTAATGTACATTGTTATTTATCTTTTTTATTATTCAGTACATTGTCATTGTTTACAACGTACCACAGCTGTGTAGATGACGTTGACATGAATAATTTGATATAGGACATGTGGCCTATGAAGTCGGGAACACTACCTCAAATTGGCTTACAAAACCTACCTACATCTCAGCACATGCGTTTCATGTGAGATTTTCATTATTTTCTCGCTCTCTTCATACAAACTATAAGTCCTAGAGAAAAAGTGAATAGGACCTTTTTATAGGAAATTTAATGTCGTTTAATTTTGTACTGTGACACGTTTTCGCCAAAGGCACCGGATTTCGAGTTATTAAAAAAGAACGTACAAAAGTAACTTTAAATGTGTTCCATCTCACAAACATTTTGGAACAGAGCATATGTCCATGTTTAGTTTTTTGCTTCAAAATAATATATTCCTGTCACATCCCTGAATGTTGAACATTGGCAATCTGTATACATGTACAATCATATACAAGGGTTGGAATTTTAATAGTGGCAACTATTTATTTACAGCTCATACAAAATAGATAGGTGTTTCAAAGTTTTACTGACTTTCAAAGTATTCACCAGCATTGTGTATAACCCGTTGACAGTGACGTGGAAGTCTTAGGATACTCTTAGCAATGCCAGTTGTGTGTGTTCATTTTTGGAACACAACCTACGACCAGCTTAGAGACAGAAGTGGTGACACTTTCTGCGGGACCTGACCATCATTTTGCAGGACAATGCTCAAGCACGAACAGTGCAAGCTGTTACTGATTTGTTGGACTGATGGGGCTGCTAAGTGCTATACCACCTACTGCGCTCCCCTGACTTAAACCCTCGCAAGACCAACTCGATTTCTAAACTGAAGGAAACACTTCATGGCATTCGCTTCAGAACTGCTACAAATTCGTCGGGCAATAGACCGTGCAGCTCGAACTGTCAACACAACTGACACTGCTAAGAGTATCCTACGACTTCCACATCGCTGGCAACGGGTTATACATGATGCTGGTGACTACTTTGAAGGTCAGTAAAACTTTGAAATACGTATCTATTTTGTACGAGCTACAAATTAATAGTTGCCACTATTAAAGTTCCAAGCCTCATATATTAAAATAATTATGTTTTACACGTACCATTATTTTTATAAAAAGCTGAACTAGGATGGAAAGGAATCCAGTGAGGACAGCGAGTTGCAAGCTGTATCACTGTGCCAAGATCGCCGAGAACAAAGTGACACCTCAAGTTGCTGTGTGATCTGCTCAATGCGATATCATCCGTGAGAGTGGTGGGGAGTAGCGAGCTGCTTTGCAGTTCGATCCTTAAGAGTGGTGGGGAGCCGTGAGTAAGTGAGCTACCTTGTAATCCAATCCCTGAGTGTGTTGGGGAGCAGTTAACTACTAGAAGGCTTATGGTCTGATTGGTGAGAGTAGTGGGAGCACCGAGATATTGTGAGGGGAACGATGGCTGGGTCGCCTTGCGATACACTCTTGCTGCAAGGTGGCTGAATGCTGCAGTTTATATGATCGTTAGCAACAAATTCCGAGTGTGAATAGATAAGAAGTAAGAACCCACTCAAAAGTATGTAAACCCTTACGGGCTTCTGAAATTTGAGGTTTTCTTTTCAAGTGAGATACAGAAACATGAAGCTGGAAGTGTTTTCTATGTTCCAGCACCAGTCTAAAGAACCAATGTTTTTTTTAGCCTTGGTAGCTGCGTGGGCAACTTGGCGTATGGGACTCAGGATAGATTCTTGGCTCGGTTGAAGATATTTTTTCACTCAGGGACTGGGTGTTGTGTTGTGCTTTCTTTCATAAGGTCATAACTGGAATTACGATTTAGATGGGAGAATGGGTACGGCCTGACAGCCAATAAACTGAAAAAATGAGCTTTCTTTGTCTTTTGTTGTTTTCATAATTCAGAAAAGCTTCACATACTAACAAGGTATGTAAATCCACATGTGAACATAGTCTATAACACATTTTTAGTAGCTTTGGAAACGTTTTCTTAAGAATGTGGCGTGGGGCGCCGTTGCAGCAGCCTACTAGAAAATTTTCATTCTGCTCATTGCAGCCACCAGAGACATTCTGAAATCAGATGAGCTATGATTAATTTTTTCTGAACCACCCGTCACCCACACCTTAGAAGGATTCGGCTCTTTGAATCAGTTTAGGAGCAGACTGCCCATCTCTAGTGCAGACTCCTAAAACCCGCTGCCACATTATGCAACATTTCACCCCCACTACTCCTGGGCATCCAGTGGCTACGAAACTGTGACATCTTGCTACGATTAAAGCTGCAGGTAATTAAGACTAAGATTTGTGAAATGGCATTGGACAGAACAATGACTAGATCTCACCACTAATGGGCTTCTATTTTGCACATGGTCGAGAAGAAAAACGGAAAATGACGTTTCTGTAGCGACTATGGTGCTCTCAATGCTCGTAATGTACCAGATAGGTATCCTGTTCTGAATGTCATGGACTTTAATGAGGCGGTCTGCTGTGCCTTTAGTGTTACTGACTGTGCCAAAGCTTTTTAGCTGATAGTGATGGCGAAGGGAGATAAATATAAAACTGTCATCATTATGTCATTCAGACTCTTTGAACACAATACGATGCCATTCAGCCTTCACAACGCAGCACAAACATGGCAACGTCTTATGCATGAAGTCCTGCACGATTTACCATTTACATTTTGTTACATGGATGACATTGTGGTTTTTTTCCCAAAGTTTCAACACCATTGCCATCATTGAGAGCAAGTTTTTTGGCAGATTGCGAAGTTTTGACATAATGCTAAATGTAGATAAATACAGTTTTGCCAAGCAAGAGGTAAACAGTTCGTGGGCTACAACGTCTCAAAGGCTGGATTTACAACTCTACCCTGTATGGTATATGACATTCAGCAACTCCTTCTGCCTCAAACATTTAAAGGCCTGTGCCATTTCATAGGGATGCTCAGTTATTACAGGTGTCATATATCACATCTGGCCTCATTCCAAGCACCACTCGCCCTTTTGCTGTCTGGCAAACACACCTTTGGACACCAACATGTACCATGGAAATCTGAAGGAATTTAATTCTATGAAATTGGCCTCCTTATTGGTGCATCCTATACAAGGCGCACCACTGGTTTGATGGTTGATGCTAGCCAATCTGCTTTTGACATTTTTTCCAAAAACACCTCCCAGCAATAACAGCGCTGGAGTGCCCTTGACTGAGAGCTGCTCGCAATTTTTTTGGTCATCAGCATTTCAGACCATGGCTTGGACATGTTTTCACATACTTACAGACCATAAGCCTCTAACATCCCTGTTCCAACAAATAGCTAAGCACAACTCTCCTCACTAATGCCACCAAGCGGATTTCATTGTTCAGTTCTGCTGCTTCCATTGCCTGGGCTTTGATAACTACGTGCTTTGCAAATTTTGGCATCCCCCACACTATTACTACAGACAGGGACAAACAGTTTGAGCGCCAGTTATTTGCAGAAGTATTGTATATGTGTGAGTGTGATCACATCCATTCTACCAGCTATCATACTGTGAATAATGGGATCGTAGAGCGCCTACACTGCACCTTAAAAGCGGCTCTGACTTGTCAGTCTGTCTCGTGGTTGGATGCCCTCCTCATAGTATTGTTTGGCCTGTGCACTGTTTTAAAACAAAATATCAGCTGATCCCCCACCCAATGAATCTCTGAGGGTTCAGAGTGATTTTTGTTTTACTCTTTCCTCCATCGCTGACATGCATCATGGCAATTTTGAATTCTTCTAGAGGTTGTATACGAATGTACTTGTGCCTCAGCAACCTGTATGTCATGGTTCCAAACCCATCTTTTGTCACAAAGATTTGCAGTCCTGCTCCTTGTCTGGGTTCGTGAGGGGGCGATTAAACCTCCACTCCCTCCTTCATACAAAAGCCCTTTTAAAGTTTTGAGTCACTGAGACAAAACATTTGTCCTTGACATGAATCGGTACAAGCATACTGTTCCATTGAGCGCTTAAAGCCAACTTTCATCGATGGGGTATCAAATACTAACGCAAGCCCTTCAACTGTTTCAGTACCTTCTTGAGTGCCTTCCTCGCCTCAACTGGTCACATTTTCACGAAGAAGTAGACTGATGAAGTGCCGCTTTCATCATATCAAAGGGACTTCAGGTTATAGTATAATAATGGCGTGTGACGAGGGCCTCCTGTCCAGTAGACCGCTCGCCTGCTGCAAGTCTTTCGATTTGACGCTACCCTTGGCGACTTGCGCGTCGATGGGGATGAAATGATAATGATTAGGACAACACAACACCCAGTCCCGGAGCGGAGAAATTCTCCAACCCAGCCGGGAATCGAACCCAGGCCCTTAGGATTGACAGCCTGTCTCTCTGACCACCCATCTACCAGGGGTGGACCAGGTTATAGTGACATATACTGTAGTGATTTGTATGTAAATTGCAGCGCCACGCTCTACAATTCACAAAAACAGAGCGGGATAGTGTTGCGGGTGACAATAGCACCACAATCGAACACGAAAAGCCGACCTATTGCATAAAAATTTATTATCATATTATTACCATCTCTTATTACTATTGTCTTTGGGCACTTAAATATGTGAATTCTCTAATGTATTGTGTTTCAATATTTGTGCATTTAGGAACTAATAGAGTGTTTCAGTCTCTATATTTTTGCATGTGCGCTTTGTAAAAATAGTGTACCTCAAATATCCATAAGTCAAAAGAATTTTACTGGTTGGGTAAATTTCAAGGATATTTCTTCTGAGGAATTTTGTAGCTACATTCTCCAAGACAATAATTTAGCTCCTCCCTCAGCAGTACATTCTACTGAAAAATACACTTTCAAAGGATAGACTACTGAAAATTACTTCAAGGTGATAGAATTATATCTGTAACATTTAAGTATCAATTTTAAAAATACAGCAGATTTTCAATTTATTATTTTCTGCTCATATTGAGATTAGAGCACGTTTGTTACCCCACTGTGTAGAACATAAACAATTAATTGATTCTAAAATAAATTGTTGGGTTTTCTCAACAAATGTTGAGCTTTTATGAAGCACTGTCCTGCCTCTGTCAATTTTTGGTTGGTAATTCTATGTCGACATGATTGCGCTATACATAATATTTGTTACATAAAATATAATTGTATATATGTAACAAAATGTGAAAACTGGACTGTTGAACAATTTGTCATTGGTTAGGCTACTACAGTTCTGTCAAAAATGTTAACAGGATGTGAAACAAGTAGTAGAAACAGTGGGAGCAGAGAGTGAGTATGGACTCCAACAATTAAATTAAATCTTTTATTTATGTGAAAATGTTTATTCACTCATTAGTTGAACTTTCTTCTGTGACAAAATAGCATAAGATTAGAATTGCTAATAACTACCCTACTAATAATGCATGAACTGATCGAGCCCACAACATGTTTGTTGTGCAGTATATGTTTTGCCTGTGATGCCATCATACCAGTGTAGGTGCATGCACGTGACTGTTACAAATTTGGTTTGTGTAAAGTTATAAATTCGTGTAGTTCGGAAATACATTTAGCTACGACATTGATTAGGGTGTTATTATGAAGTGCTTGCAGAACACTACTAGACCAAAACTGAGATAATAAAAGTATTTACTGGAATGTAAGTGAAAATTTATTTGTTTGCTTACAGTGAATTCAATAGTATACAGTAAATCCAAAGCTAAACCACTTTTCTGCCCACATTTTGAAAGATTAACTTCATCAAATGTAAAAGATTGTTTGTTAGAATGCGTGTAATACATTTTGTGGGATCATGGCTTTTTACCCAAAAGCCACTATAGTAGTGGGTTTGCCTATGTTCTGGCACAGCTGCATTATTGTCAGATGTTCCCCCTTCACCCTGTTGCCAGATTTCCCCATCCCCCTCTGACAAAGGCTAATTTTCCTACATATAAAATGGTGGGAATTCAAAAATTGGGAAAAATTAAAAAACAACCCAATTGCCCTATGCATCAAATGGCGCAATCCAAGATGGTGGGCCTAGCCCAATTAACCTAAGTGTAGATTGGCGGGAAACTGAAGATAGACAATTATCTTACTGGTGGAAAATCGAAGATGGCTGACTGCAACATCGGCATATTATTCATAAATAAACATTATTCATTTCTAAAAGTCACTCAGTGGACTTCCAGTTGTGGTACTGGTGTGAAAATTCTAGCCTTCACCTCTGATGAACTGCAATCAGCCTTTTGTGGAGGTCTTTATGCAGTAATGTTCACTGAATGGTTATTGCGTAGATTGTGGAGACACTGTTAATCCCCCTTGGATCATCTGGGTGATCAGTTACTCAACAGTTGAATGTCTATTCATCCATACACATCTCTGCAGGTGTCATTCACCCCTGTTGTCTACGGTCTGTGGTGCACCGTAGTTGCCTCAGTGCCTGATTTAGATTCTGTCATTTTGCCTTGGACGGTATACTTTAACCATGGTGGCATGCAAATAAATAGTTTGTAAATTTAGCTCTATCAGAAATGCCTTATGGTAACATACGTTTTTACATGAGGATGGACTGAGGATAGGGCATTTTTTGGTACAATATCGTCTTCAGCAGTCATGTATTTTTCTTCTTTTGCCCACTTTTCTTTTAGAATATTTTGTGCCTTTTTATTTTCATTCTGAACTTGTTTCTTTCTGCTTTGACATTCCTTTACATTAGTAGTACCAGAACATTCTTCCAGTGCCACTGAGTCTGATTTCTGTCTCAGTACTAGTACCAGTGAGAGTGTCAGTGGATAAAATAATCCGTAAATCGTTCATTGTTGAACTCTCAGTCTGTCTGGATGAGCTGGTTTTATCTTCCCAACTAGAGTTGTCGTTATTTGGAGATCCAAGGATCTCTACAACAGAAACCTGTTACATGTTTCTATACACTCAATATATTTCAAAACAAAAATCTGTATTGCACAGGCTACAAGTGCATATTTCTTATCTATTTTATGGAGCAGACACTTGGTCAATGGTCTAAATCGAAATATGCCGACCAAACTGGCTGTCAATTGGTTCATATCGTTGTCATGTGCCTTGTGACATGAACCATAAGCTGTTTTGTTGCAGAAGCATGGCCACACCTATGAAGTGTATTAAAAGGCCCTAGGCAGTCAATAATATTCCAAAATAATACTGTGCAATATTATAGATGTTCTCTCTAGACTGCTCAGTAATATTGTCGATTATATTGTCAATAACATTATGTAACAATTCTGTGGTTCAGAATGTTGGACAGTAAAGATGCTGCTGCTGTGATAATTGCTCTACATTGTTGCAAGCAGAAAAAAAGGTGCATGAAAAATTTGTTCAATGTGTGTTAAAGATTACACACAAAAACTCTTTGAGAGAATTGATGTGGGAAAAAAAGAGATGATCACAACTATTTGTGTGCTCCATTTAATATATTATTGGAAACGGTTCTTCCCATATATTGGCGCGCCCATTTTTAGCGCATAGGTACTTGATCGCCCCCCTCCCAACACAGATAAATTTCTGCAGACAGTCATATCTACATCATCAAAAAACAAAATAACACCATCATAGACGCAGTTTCATCAAGTCAGCACTTATCTATCACATTACGATATGTTGCTACTGGCAATTTTTTCGAATACTTTAAATTTACAAGTGCAGTTTCATCTTACAGCAATCGAGTCACAGTTACGGAAACGTGTCATCCAATAATACAGCGTGTTTCATAAAGAATATATGTATTACAAAGTATGTCTGCCCCCAGTAGCTGAGTGGTCAGCAGGACAGAATGTCAATCCTAAGGGTCCGGGTTCGATTCCCGGCTGGGTCGGAGATTTTCCCCACTCAGGGGCTGTGTGTTGTGTTGTCCTAATCATCATCATTTCATCCTCATCGACGCGCAAGTTGCCGAAGTGGCGTCAAATCGAATGACTTGTACCCGGCGAATGGTCTACCCAACAAGAGGCCCTAGTCACATGACATTTTATTACAAAGTATTATTTTGTCCACACTATCGATCGCTGCTCCTCGGCCATTGGAGAAACGAATACGTAGTCTAGTTTTTATTAATAACCGCTGGATGTCAGTTGTCTTCTCTTGTGCTCGGTAACTGTCATACGTTGAAAATAGCAGTTCCACAGCAGAAATCATTTTGTGTTCTCGAGTTTGCGAAGTGCAATTCCGTGATTACAGTGCAAAGACGTTTCAGGTTGAGGTACCAAAATGATCTTCCGAATGGGTGGAACATTTGCAGATGGTATCGACAGTTTCTAGATACAGGATGTGTATGCAAAGGAAAGGGTCCTGGCCGCCCTCGTGTTCCTGAAGAAAATGTTGCACGAATTCAAACTACTTTCCAACGTAGTCCTTCAAAATCAAATCGTCGTGCCAATCGGGAGTTACAACTGCCTACTACAACAATTTGGCGTGTTTTGAGACGTTGGTTGGTTGTGAAGCCGTACAAGTTACAGCTGTTACAAGCACTGTATCCTGGTGACAACCGAAAATGTGTGGCATTTTATAACGATGTTCTTGATGCTACTGACAATGATAACGCTTTCACACAGCGCACCATGTTCAGTGATGAAGCGACTTTCCATATTAGTGGTTAGGTAAACAAACACAATGTTCGGCTTTGGGGCCTACAGTACCCACGTGCAGCCACTGAACATGTACGACATTCGCCCAAAGTCAATGTGTTTTGTGCGATATCCCGATCATGTGTTTACAGCCCATTCTTCTTTGATGGGAACATGGTTAACAGTCAGCAGTGTTTTGCTGTGTTACAAAACTGGTTGTTTTTGAGGCTGCACGAAGACAACTTCATTTTTCAATAAGACAGGGCACTGGAGTCGCCAAGTGCTTGAATATCTAAATGGAACTCTGCCAAACCATTGGATTGGTCGTCAAGGAGCTGGCGACTTAGTATGTCTCCTCTGGGCTCCACAGTCACCGGATTTGACACCCTCTGACTTCTTCCTGTGGGGTTTCGTTAAAGACAACGTTTGTGTACAACCACTCCCATAGAACCTGGAAGAGTTGAAGAACTGGATGCGTACTGCCATAACATCAGTGATGAAGGACATGCTGTCCTGAGTATGGGGGGAATTTGAAAATCGATGTGATATTGTTTGTGTCACTGATGGAGGACATATTGAACATCTGTAACCTGGACTTGAGAGGTTTGTAAATATGTGTCTAAAGTTTCATATTTGTATGTCTTAAAGTTTAAGAAATACATACATTTGATGTATGTATATTCCTTTTGAAACACCCTGTATATGCTCTACAGCATTATATTTGGTTAAGTACTATATATAACCAAATAAATATCTATATATACTTATATTCATAATTCTGCATTAATTAAATTGTTTGAAACATCTTCCTTCTTGGCAGTTCCCAATATTTTCTGAGCAACAAATCATATGATTCATTATGCTTAACAACTCTGTTTTTGTATTCATCTCTCCAAACATCGCACAACACCGGCGGATATATTTACAGTTCGATGTACTCCAATGATAATGTTCTTTTGTCTTATTTTAAGCTCATTTTCCACACAAAACCAACAAACCTAACCTCTTTGGTCTGTGTAGCACACGAGAGACTGTCAGCAACATTGTCAATGTTGCTAGGCAGAGCAATATACACTCCTGGAAATGGAAAAAAGAACACATTGACACCGGTGTGTCAGACCCACCATACTTGCTCCGGACACTGCGAGAGGGCTGTACAAGCAATGATCACACGCATGGCACAGCGGACACACCAGGAACCGCGGTGTTGGCCGTCGAATGGCGCTAGCTGCGCAGCATTTGTGCACCGCCGCCGTCAGTGTCAGCCAGTTTGCCGTGGCATACGGAGCTCCATCGCAGTCTTTAACACTGGTAGCATGCCGCGACAGCGTGGACGTGAACCGTATGTGCAGTTGACGAACTTTGAGCGAGGGCGTATAGTGGGCATGCGGGAGGCCGGGTGGACGTACCGCCGAATTGCTCAACACGTGGGGCATGAGGTCTCCACAGTACATTGATGTTGTCGCCAGTGGTCGGCGGAAGGTGCACGTGCCCGTCGACCTGGGACCGGACCGCAGCGAAGCACGGATGCACGCCAAGACCGTAGGATCCTACGCAGTGCCGTAGGGGACAGCACCGCCACTTCCCAGCAAATTAGTGACACTGTTGCTCCTGGGGTATCGGCGAGGACCATTCGCAACCGTCTCCATGAAGCTGGGCTACGGTCCCGCACACCGCTAGGCCGTCTTCCGCTCACGCCCCAACATCGTGCAGCCCGCCTCCAGTGGTGTCGCGACAGGAGTGAATGGAGGGACGAATGGAGACGTGTCGTCTTCAGCGATGAGAGTCGCTTCTGCCTTGGTGCCAATGATGGTCGTATGCGTGTTTGGCGCCGTGCAGGTGAGCGCCACAATCAGGACTGCATACGACCGAGGCACACAGGGCCAACACCCGGCATCATGGTTTGGGGAGCGATATCCTACACTGGCCGTACACCACTGGTGATCGTCGAGGGGACACTGAATAGTGCACGGTACATCCAAACCGTCATCGAACCCATCGTTCTACCATTCCTAGACCGGCAAGGGAACTTGCTGTTCCAACAGGACAATGCACGTCTGCATGTATCCCGTGCCACCCAACGTGCTCTAGAAGGTGTAAGTCAACTACCCTGGCCAGCAAGATCTCCGGATCTGTCCCCCATTGAGCATGTTTGGGACTGGATGAAGCGTCGTCTCACGCGGTCTGCACGTCCAACACGAACGCTGGTCCAACTGAGGCGCCAGGTGGAAATGGCATGGCAAGCCGTTCCACGGGACTACATCCAGCATCTCTACGATCGTCTCCATGGGAGAATAGCAGCCTGCATTGCTGCGAAAGGTGGATATACACTGTACTAGTGCCAACATTGTGCATGCTCTGTTGCCTGTGTCTATGTGCCTGTGGTTCTGTCAGTGTGATCATGTGATGTATCTGACCCCAGGAATGTGTCAATAAAGTTTCCCCTTCCTGGGACTATGAATTCACGGTGTTCTTATTTCAATTTCGAGGAGTGTATTTCCAAAGTTTTTGATGTTCTCAATATTACTGCGCAACCTCTCAACCTCAGTCCTATATGATCAGTGTTGTTATTGCGCATCTGGGAAATATTGTCGATATTACTGACTCTCTAGTGGCCATTTTGGTGATATATGCTGTTTGGACTAGTATTATGTCACAAAGAAACTGGTCAGTGCACAAACATCTGTTTGTGCTACCACTATGTATACGTTATTGGGCATCAGCAGACTGTGATCGCTCTTGTGGCAGCTAGCGACAGCAGTAACAAGGAGTGTTTTAAGATGATACAGACATTTCTCCAAAAATATGGGTTAAGCTACTATTGTGCTGACAGCCTCATACAGAATTTAATTTCATTGCACTTTAATTTCCTCTTAGGATATGCCTTAAAATGAGAGCCCTGTATCTTATTATGAAAAACGAGAAGCGGATTTAGGAGATGGATATAATAGAGGTATCAATACAGCTGTGTTAGTTAACGAAATAGGTGCTTTCAGTTTCCAGTTGAAATAAATTTTTTATTTATTTTAGTTATTTATTTAATTTTTTTTGCATAGAGTCACCAAAAATGAAGACTATTGCAAACGTCAGTGTTGTTTACATAATTATGAAAATGTTCTTAAAATATGAACGAAACAAATAGTTGATATAAATTAGCAAGACTATAATACAAGCACACTGATGAAGATATGATGAAGAGCACTGACACAGTTTCCTATTTAGATATTTTGAAGTTTTTCCTTTCTTTTTTCAAACCATGGATTATGAAATGTTTATACAAGCATTGAAGTAGCTTCTAATACATTTATGACAATTTGATTGACTACAGCATCTTGTCAATGCAGTTTCAGAAAATTACAGATGAGGAAAATACTACTTAAGTTCGACTATAGGCAAAGAAGACCACTAAATTTAGCTGTCTAGTCAACAGAAAACAACACACCTGCTAAACTTGACTTCAGTGACATAATCAATGAATTAGCTTTACTCAAAGCAACGTAAAATAAAGTGAAATTATAATGAAAATACAATACCTGGATATAAATATTTTCTCATCTCTTAATTATAATGGCCTTTTTTATTTTAATTATTAATTTATGAGGTGGAAATAAAATCTATGCTTTATTTGCATCATACTAAAACCAATTTACATTAGCTGTCAGAAACAAAAAGGTATAATTTTTTTCTTACTTTCCGTTTTGTGTAGAATGTTTATACAAGCTGTAATTTGTTTATTTCACTAAAATCATGCATTTAATTTATGTGTGCAATATCTTTCATCTATCTAGTTCATTTAAATAATATTTTTCAATAATATCTAATTTTTAAACCTACCTTACAAATTATGAAAATTTCCTAAATCAGTGTAGAAAAAACTACAGATATGTAGTATATGGGGGGGGGGGGGGGTGATTCTTTGGAAATTATGCCAAGGGCTACGGCTTTGATAATAAAAAACGCTAAAACAACAAAAGTAACAATAACAACAGACTCAATAACGATGACATCATCGAATTAGAATGATAAAGGGGAAAAATAAAACATGTAAGTGAAGTAACATCTTAACACAAACATAATAAGCGATCTGGGGATTACGCGACGTCGCCGACTGACCAGCTTATTCTCTGCTTGCAGTAATATTGCATGGTGGTATTGGAGGGGAATGTTGTTAGCTACTGAGCATTAAATGTCGGCCTTCGAACCAGAACTCCTACTTCAAACAGTCGCTGAATTGTCCTATGACAGTAAGTAGCCACTGATGTTCTTGGTAGACACCATTCCAGTTCACTGATCAAATTGTATATTTTAATGTAGAATAAATGATGGTAAGTGGTATCGAATCTGTACCTCCTATATGGTAAAGAAACACGCTTTTTTGTTTACAAAATTACAACATTTATTTGAAAAATATCATGCACAGCAAACATGCTCTTTAAAATAACACAAATTATGCATACGAATGGTTGCTCATTGTGTCAGTAACGACATGTCGACACAATGCATCTTCCGTCATGCACAATTGCAGATGCGCGGGAATAAAAGGGTATGCACAAAAATCTGTGGAAAGAACATATTGTGCATGGGTGTTCTCATGTACACACATTGCAAAAGCAGTTTGCTATTAATCCCCTTCTTTCCTTGGGAGCTTGTGTTGCATTCATTGCCATAAAAATGAGGCAGAAAAAGAAAATGCAGAAGAGACTGTAGGTAAAGAAGTACCGGTATATAAATAACAGAGGTACGAGAAATACAAAGTTAAGGCCAGGGGTAGTGGCAAGGAGGGGGGGGGGGGGACTATGGGAGCTATAGCCTCCTCCCCCCTCCATGGAGTACCATATTACACTGGATAAAATGACTTCAGAAATCAGCGAATATATTACTGCAACAGATTCAATCTTTTTTATAAACTAATTATGCAGCAATATAGGTTCTTTTAACAAAAGAATAAGAGTGGAAAATAGCTTACTATCTAAACCAATAAATATAATTTAATTTAAAATAGGCATCTTATTATTTATTAAAATACATTTTTTACCCTGAACTCCTAACCAGTTACCAAAAACTACTTTAAGCAACACTAAATGTTACCAATTTGTCGGTAGAGGACCCAAACTCTCATTTTGTTAAGCGATATTCCATTCCCTCAAACACCCTCTCTCCCCCCATTAGCCCCACCCCCTTGACCAACTTCTAGACTCACCCCTGGTTATGACAAAGTTTTGTCTGTAAATTTCTGAAGAACGCCACAGGGAGATTATAGATATTCTGCTTGGAAAACTGCAGCGATAAAGCTGGTAATAATATTTCGTTACCTAGTAACTGGCAACTTATATATGCACTTATTCCTCATTTCAATACAAAGCATTTCAGTGATTGTTACTGAAAATGAGAAATACTTAAGGGAGGTTCTCAGTCGTTATGTGAAGATTAATTAATTCTCAATAACTTATCTGCATTTTATTTGTTCACACAACTTTATGAAAAACACATAGAGTAGAACACTCGAGCTCGACAGATTTGGGAATTTCATAGACTTCAGAATCCGCTAGAACGTAGATTGTGGTTTTCAATTTTGTGTTTTTCCACTGTCAGTATGCTTTATTTCTATTTTTAGTTTGTTAAGGAGCTACACATACCCCCATCACTTTTTTGTTTAGATGTCAGACTCCTCAGTTGTCCTTTTAAGTCACCATTGCATGAATATTTGTCCACAGTTTTCACATACACTTTTCATAATATTTTGGCTTATCTTCTCTATTTTCCCGCTTCTTTACAGAAATATTATTGGTGACTATTTATCTATACTTGACACTTAGGGAATCACACCTCGAATGTTTATTCAAATAATCTTCAGAATTGATATTTCATACGACTTTTTCTTTGTTTATAATTATCTATAGACTTAAGTGTGCTTCCCTTCGAGTCAACAGACATTACTGTGCATAAATCGCTATACAGCATCCTCAAAACACTACACAAGCAAACACATATGGGCCTCAACTGCATGTCATCTGCTAAAAAGAGCAAAGATTCCCACCAAATGTGGGTAGCAAACGCTTCATGCATGGTCAAGGTTATTAAAATGAAGGTTGGGCCCAGTGATCTATGTACAACGTGGATATAGATGTCTGGTCTTCAGTTATAGAACTGCAGCATATCTGCAGATTCATGTGCTTTGCATTGTCCGCCATGTTGCAGTTTGGCAAACAAATTTCCTAGTGACAAAGAATTGCAGACTGTTTACCTGTTTTGAACTTTATGTCAATATGTGATGTAATAGACTGTTGTGGGAATGGAATCGAAAAGTATTTTCTTTTCGTGTTCAAGTGACATTTGCTAGCAACCATGTTGTAGTTTGGCAAGAAACGAAATATGAGCATCTATGGCTGGCACAATCAGACAGCTGAAGTTCAACATCCACATAGTATAGAGATCACTGGTTGGACGCGAAGTGAAGGACACTACACTGATTTTGCTCAGTGACGTCACTATTGCAGCAAAGCGTGACAGTGACTGGCGCAACAAGCAGCTCTTAGGCACAAATAATTACTTATAACTGCAACAAGTTCTCATAAAATTATTTAAAACACTTGCTTTCCCTATTTAGAAGTTATTAGTGGATAAAGAGTTCCACTGCCAGGATTTTCGCTTTTGTGCTGCTGCTGCCTTGTGCACTTTCAGCTTCACATTGAGGAAGTGCATGTCAATGAAAAGTCTTGTTCTAAAGTATAGTTTGATGATTTTTGGTGAAAAATAAGCTTGGTTTGGACAGCAGCGCAGATTTTTTTCACATATTTCTTTCCTTTGAAATTTATTAAAAATGAGTTGAAACTGACATTTTATACAGCCAGTCATTTTTCGGAACTATAAGCTCACCGTGAGTAAGTCCAGTTAAAATGTTCCGCATCTGTAGCAGAAGGACTTAAAATATCACTAGACGGTGCTCGTAGAGCATCACCGTACTTCTTTGCGTGATACACAGCATAACCAGGAAAAATTTGGAAATTTGTGTTAAGGACTATGGGACCAAACTGCTGAGGCCATCAGTCCCTAGGCTTACGCACCATTTAATCTAACTTAAACTAACTTACACTAAGGACAACACACACACCCATGCCCAAGGGAGGACTTGAAGCTCCGATGGGGGAAGGCGTGTGAACCGTAACGAGACGCTTTAGACTGCATGGCTACCCTGTGTGGCACAGCATAACCAGCCAAGTATAGGAATCCTTTTGCAGAACAGTCAGGTCCCTTCTTCTGGTGCAGATTCAAGAGGAAAGCTAATATATTGCTATTGTCTTTCACTATCTACCACTTCCAGTGCTTCGCTATTGTCGGGCAACATTCCTCTGAACATATATGATCTCAAAAGTCCATCACTGTCATCTGCCTCTACTGGAGTTTCATTTGGTGGAGGAATATCATGAGCTATTTGACCCAAGAATACCAGCTGTAATCGTTGTTTCACTTCTGTTGGAGAAGGATTCAGGTGGAAATGACCAAGTCCTCTTGTCTGTAAAAAAAAATTTTCGAGTGCATCTTGGTTCAACCGCACAGTTAAAATATATTTCATCTGCAGTAGCTGAAGGTCTGAAAACACTCCAAATTACGAGCGAAAAGTTGTCATGATGCCTTTCTGAAATGGGAGCAAACGATTTGTATTGCTTACGCGAATTTTTACGGTACTCATGTACAGTTCCCTTAATGTTCTTTCCTGAACATCTTTATTCTCTTTCCTGAACATACTTGTGCATCCCATAACAGCAAGAGAACGAATTCTTGTCTTTGAATATTTGGGCATTCAGGATGTCAAATGCATTGCTTACAGGCTGAAAAAAATTTGCTGCTTTGTCTTTTTCGGTCATCAGATAGCATATGGCTTTAGCTGTCGTACTCGAAAAAGTTACGTAGCTAAATAAACGCTTTGACGTTCTCCACCTGTGCAGTGAGGTGAATTTGTGACAGTTTAGAATATAATTTCATTTCATTCCTATCAAATGTGAACAGTCTTTCTACAGTAGATTTATTAACTATTATCCTACTCATATTGAGTATGAAGGGGCGATCTGTCTTTACTTTCTTAGGAGAAGAAAAACTTCTTAGCTAAGATGTTTTTCTTCTCCTAAGATTTATTAACAGTTATCCCATTTGGAAGTCTTATCCCATCAGCCAGAAAGTGGTTCCTAATTAATTTAAATAAATGTGGAACATCTGAAAACACCTAAATTAATATATTTTCATACTGCAGATTTGGAAAGCAGGAATTTATCTCTGTCACATTGAGATCTTTCACCGCAACTTTATTTTTTGTGCCGAGCACACATTACCACAACAACACTGTAGTCTACTTCTTGTGTGGGACAGATGATAGTGTTTAACTGATCAGCCATTGACTGTGTGTCTAGATCATAGCAGATTGGCCTCTTCCATCCTGAAAACAAACCTTGTACCATAACAAATAACATGTTAGTGTACAGCCCAACAACACAATCAACGACAGAATCGTATGTGACACTACTGTCTATATCCATTTCGTCGAATGAGAGCACAAACACACGTTCAACGTTTGGCACTCAGATGACTGGGCTTTCATTAGCTGCAAAATGTCTGTATGCACACCAGTAAGCATCCGAAAGGGCGTGATATCCATCTTTTCACTTTTGATAGTCGTGGAAGTGGGAAGCCAGCCAGATTTCTTAAAAACAAATAACACTCCCTAGATGCAGCATGGAGAGTAACTGCTTTGCAAATGTCTTCTCTTTGCTTGTTTCTTTCCACTCAGCAAACATTTTATCTGCGTTCCTGAAAATAGTTTGCCTAGTATTTCTGTTATCTTCTCCTGCATGTACTTCTGCTGTACTCGCTTCTTTTGATACTTTTGCTGTTGTTTTATTTTCTCAACACAAGCCTTCACTTTTAGTTTTATCCACTTCCCACTGTACCTCAGTTTGCACACATAGATGTCAGTCTGTTTTTCCTATATTCTAATGCTTCTATGCGTTTACGAAGTTCACTCTTTTTTTTTTTTTACTGTTAATCTCACACTCATCTGTCGTTGTTGTCTAGTTCATTTCTCTCTCTCTCTCTCTTTTTTTTTTTTTCTGGGAAACACATTAGCCAGATACTGAAGTGCACTTTGTATTGTCTTTCTTGCCTGCAACCTGTCTACCTTATTTGGATAAATTACATAATCGGCATTCGCATTACCACTTACACTGGGAACATTTCCTAGTACACAGTGCTGCGCCTGGTATAAGTTCTTTCCTAGGTGGTAAATCACAGCCTATGTTAGACTGTGTGGTAAATTAAGAAGTTCTGCTCGCAACTCACGGATGTGATAATCAGGCGTGAAATATAAGGAGCGTACAGAACACACTGCTGATATCTTAACACTGAAGAGATATTTTCGATGGCAGTTCGTGATAGCATCCGAGTCTTTTGTCTTCCTACTGTACTACAGGCATCCCGTTACAGTACAGTCAGGCACAGAACTTTTATCAAACACTGCAAAGCATCACAAACAAACGCAGACAACACAACACTTTTGTCTTGATACGGAATGGAGCTGCAAACTCCCATATGCTCCCATGATGACGGCATGCGCAGAACGACAAAATGTTCAGCGATCTGTGCATCCCAGTCAATCTCCCACGGCGCGGGCCCGGGGCCACCATTTTTAGGAAATTACGCATGCTTATGCGTTGTTGCGCTGATGGGAATTTATGCCTAAGCGCAAAGTTGAACACAAAAAAGGCATCATGTGGACGCATCTTAATACTTACGTTTAATTGCATGCGAGTGGAATCAAGCGTGTAGTGTTTAAAAAAAGACTGGCAACCTGTGTTTCTTCAGAAGGTTCACAATATCGACACCGAAATTTCAATGATAGCTTAAGTGGAAAGATACTCTCAGTTGGTGACATTGCGTAGTATAAACTGTCTAAATGTTTTGATATTGCGAAAGTGAGGTGTTGAGTGTTGTGCTCATGGATGCGGTAAGAACGTTTGGTATTCGATAGGTATGAAAGAGAAATTATTAGGGAAGTGATTAGTAATAGGTAGAAATAGTTCTGTTTGCAACCTCAATGTAGGTTTTGTGAAGATAGTGTAACTGTTGAGCAATGCTTTTGCTGGAAACATTTCCTTCAGTCGACTGAAGGAGAAACTACATGAATTTATTGGTGTATTACATTTAATGTACAAAATTATGTGTTGGAAAAAGAGAGAATACGGCAATATCCTGTTATTTGCAGTGTTTATAACGAAAGATTAAACGCTGGTTTGTAGGATGCTCATTGTATTCTGGCTTCCCCCCGCATTTAAAGGACAAAGTTTAAATGCTTATTGAAATCTACATATGGATGTGAATCAGGTGGTATATTTGAGTGTTACTGTTCTTATTGAATGCTGTTAGATCGTTGATGGTCAGTCGGGGGAGACTACCTATTAGTATATGTATCACAGCTAGACTAATGGCCAAATTGTAAACAGGGATTTGGTAGAGAGAGGGAAGTGTTAGTCTAATAGTGCCAATCGCGGAGCTTCAAACGAACGTAGTGCTGCATGTCTGACTGTATGCAAATAGGCAATAGTCAGTTTGCAGACAGCAGCTGCCAGGTGAATGTAGAATTGTGCGGGACAGGTTATCAGTATTTTAGAATCTCAATTGGCATTGAGCTCCATAGGGCCAGTAACTAGTCAGATTTAATTGGACTTACTGACAGTGGTACCCTCTGCCATCCATTTCACAGTGGTTTGCTAGGTATAGATGTAGGGAAATGTCATGGCTTTGGCAGCCTTACAACTTGGTTTGAAAAAATTTCATTCTATATAAATACAGAAATTGGTAGGACAATAATTATTTAAATGAAGGCAAATGTGTGTTGGGATACGAAACAACTGAGAGTGCTGGTTGGTATGAGTAAAGACAATATGTTGGAGACATTAACAGTTGGCTGGAAGATAATTTGGACAGAAATGGCAAGGTAGCAAATTGCACAGAAGAAAGGAATGGTGCAACTAGAATAGAAAAATTAAAAGACTTCTGTATATTGTCTGTTATTATACAATAAGTGGGCCTATTGCCTGTTCTGAAGCTATCCTTCATCTGCAGTTCTTGAATGTTGTGTTCAGTGTGTCCACATGTGTAATAAGACATTGGTATGGAAGCACAATTTACAGTGGCAATAAGACATTGGCACTGAGATGGCTTTCTGTATGATGGCTATGACATGAAAATAGATTATGGAAATGTAGGGGCCTAATGAACAATGCAAACTGTCATTTATGTTCTTTGAAGTGTGATATCATATGTTATGTAGGTGATGTCTGATGTTTCGGTTTGTATGTCTCATTTGCAAATATCCTGTGTGTACGTTTCTGTACAGGGTTGGGGAAGTATTCTCCTTGGTTGTTGATACTAAATGTTGTTTGATACTACCAAAATTAAAAAAAAAAGTAATATTGCTGTACTCAAGTATCATAAGAATACTATAGTTACACTGTCATGTTCCAGTGAATGCTCTTGGCTTGATAGTTCTTTTTCCTAACTGCTACTTCACAGTTTAAGTTTGAAACACAATGTGGCTCTGTATGTAGTGTGAATGATTGGAGTAGATAAGAATGCATCACTGCTTACTTTATCTCCCAGATAATTAAAAAAATGTATCCAACACAAGGGCCCACATTATCAAGTTCTCTTCTCATACAGGGGCTGGAGAATATAGTATCCCTCTCCTTATGGTTAGGAATTAAACAACATAGTTAACCTAAGCAAACAGAGACTTATATGCTGTTCAGTAGGAAATTTCTAAACTGATAGGTTGTTTAATTTGTGAAAGGGTCATTGAATCTGATGAACTGTAAATAATTCTCAGTGAAGCTGGCAATTAAGTTACAGTAGGCCTGTTTCTAGTCCCTTTATTGGTATCAGATGTTGCTTGCCCACTGTGGGTGACTCTTTTGTTTTCGAAATAAATTTTCTGTTTTGAGAAAATACCTTTATTTTGTACATGTGTATCACTTTTTTGCAGAGGTTGGACATAATTTTGTACTTACTAGCAATAGGGTAGCCTCAGTTCACTACAGCATATTTCAGATGTCAGTCTGGACAGTGTTGTTCACATTTCAAATTGAGTTATAAGAACTCTGACCTATCATCCTTAGTGGTTTTTAATTCCTCTTTTACTATGTCTTTCCTATCTGTAATAGCTGATAGTTCTTCCAGAAATCATCTGATTCTGTGTCCTTTGACTTTGAACATTATTAATGGTAACATTCTGTATGTTCAGTTAAGGCTCTGACTAATTCTGAAGATGGAGAGAATTTTTATGTATTCTCTCTATCTGTCAGGAGCCTCAGTTTCTGTTCATTTATATTTTTCACTTATTGGTCCTGAGCAAAGCTGTGGATTGGTTAAGGTATTGGATTCTTATTTGGGAGTAACAGATGGTCAACTGAACCTACAGATATCGGATGTCAGCTTTGTCCCATAGCTTAATGATTGTGTGTCACCTGTAATATGATACATGCACAAACACAAAGAGAACACACTAAAAATATTTATTTTGCATCTGTATCAGTGTTTTTAATGTAGGTTTTGGTGACAGACTGTCCAGTAGTTTATCCAGAGGAATAGTTTAGGTTGAAAGGTGACAGTTTGGTTGTAAGCTGGAGAAGCAGTTATGAAATCTTCTGTTAATCTGTTGCAGGTTTTAAATCCTTGTATTGCCATTCTTATTTAGACTGGGTAGTGGAGATCGTGTGAGGTCTTCTTGAATGGCCAGAAGCAATACACTGGTGGGAAGTCCACTTCCGAGGGCAGTAATCAGTTTCTTATAATCTGAGAACTAAGCTTCCTAGTAAACAAAATGTAGGTTCATGTCTTAATAAGTACTTGATTATTGTTGATGTGAAACTAGTGTTCAGAACATTGTAATTACTAAATTTGCTACAAGTGTTTATCAAGTAATTGGATTTGCTGGTGAAATGTATCACGGTTAGACACCACTTGTCTTTTGTCCACATAGAATTAATACCTTCTGGAGTGAAGAAGCCTCTCCAAAGTGTTTCCAACTACTACATCAATCATGAATGTGTGTTTTGTAATAAATTCATGTAGCCTAATCTGTTTGCATTAAGTCATACTTTGTTTTCCAAAGTATATATTTAATTCAAGAACTGTCAGTCAGTTTTGTTGGACTATTGAAAGTGGTGCAAGGGGAAGACATATGCTTCAGTTGTCTGTCTGAATTCAGCACTAAATCTGTCTTATTATGACCATCAGTCAAAAATGACTTTGGCTGTATGATGGGATCAATTCCATCAACAAAACCTTTAATTGTATGGTGTTAATTTTTCACAATCAAGTCATGGTTTTCATTGTGTAGTATGATTTAGTATGTATTAGAGAAGTTCATTATATCAGTTAAAAGAATGAATTCTTTGATCTTTGCTAGGTAGACCAAACTGAACTGTAGACTTCAAAAGGCAGCTAGGTTGATCATATAAGAGGATTAACTGACCACACAGCAAAAAGCCCAAGAATGAATTTACGTAGCAATTTTTTACGAAACGTGCTGGACAAATGGCCTGGTAAAAGATTTGGTGTTTATCGCTTTCTTCCATTTTTTTTTGTATTGGGCGCTGCATTGGAATTCTCGATGATAAATTGGCGTGTGGGTGAAGTAAATTTCTGTAAGTACTGATTTTTTATGGCAAATATGTTTGTCTTATATTTTTTGTTTACTTTGTATTGGACTATGAACGATACGAGTTAGTATTTCTGGGTGGGACCTGTACTGCATCTAAGAATTGTTACTCTTTGTTGGTAGATGTGGACTCCAGTGTGTGTGTGTGTGTGTGTGTGTGTGTGTGTGTGTGTGTGTGTGTGTGTGTGTACACCAAAATTAACCCTTCATGTTAGAACAATTACACAGGCTTGCTACATATGCTTCACTGCAGGAAATTATCTTTTACTATCTTTAAACTACAGAAAATGTGTGAGGTGCACGTAAAGGCACCAAAACAGCCGGGAAACATTTTTTCTCATAATCCTAGCTGAAAAATGTACTCGTGAGTCTGTGCTCTATTTTTCTCAAGCACATCAAAACTTAACAACGGTCACGTCAGTTCATGCCACAGATGACAAATAAGAACAAAGAATCTGTGCAGAAACTGTGTGTCACTTCAAAAAAGCTTCTACTTGGACGTTAATGAAAATGGGCAGCAAGTAAAAAAAAAAAAAACCTGATTGTAACATCACAATAATTTCTTTCGATCTATTTTGTAAATGAAGGCAAGAGGGAGAGAATGCTTTAAAGCTTACATGCAGGAAACCTAACTTTGTTTGACAAAAAATTGAAAGTGGTAGGGTAATTTTGATCAGAACGTGATGGTATGAAAGTATCAGATACCTAAAATAATTTGTATTAACATTTTAAACACAAACAGAAATTAAGTAGAGGTTGCCTTTTCCTGTTCAAATGTTGTGCTGTAAAGGCATTGCCAGAATCAGACTGAAACATGTTACAACTGGGTGGTTATTATTTGAGCAAAAAGAGATTTGATTTTCCTATTAAGCGAGACTTACCCAAGATTTGTGCTCCCTGTGCACACTCGGGCTTCCCCCACCGCTGCACTATACTAAGCAGGTGTGCAAATGGGATGGCTATACTTTTATAAGCAGGAGTTATCACTACTTTTAATTTTCATTTTTGTATCTTTGTGCCAAGCAAGAACTTCCTTATTTAACAAAGCACCTTAGGTAGTGTTAATACAGTGAGAACAACTAAACAAAACAGTTTATGTACAGGCATTGGACATAAAGTTCTGGTGCTTATAAAGTTATGTTTTATTTTATAATGTGTAGTATAGCAGGAATTATGGCTCGTGATACTGCCAAATGATGAGAGTTATGCTGATTAAAATCTGTTCAGCTCTAACATTGACAGGACTTTATTATTATTGTTATTGTTTATGAAATTAATAAATGTTTGCACACATTTTGAACCAAAAACAGTGAAATATTTTAACTGCTTTTCTGTGCAGGCAAGGATATTTTTCTTGGGGTAACATCTTATAAATGTCTTGCAAATTCCTGAAGTGGAAAAACAGGTCCTTGCACTGGGTTCTACACTATAGATCTTTCAAGCTGGAAGTAATGAAGCACTGCAGCAGCCCAAAGTGAGAATAGTCAGCCAAAGAAATTGGAGTTAGTCTTAAGCCATTCAAAGTCTTGGGAACTCTGAAAACTCCATGATGAAGTGTTTCAGTTACTGAAATGTAGTGTCATTTCTGGTCTACACCCAACTGCCTTGAGTTCCAGGAAATTCATGTAATGAACTTGAAGCAGTTTTTTTTTGCATAGGTTTAATTTTTGTTTGAAAGCATCAATTTTATTTGTCTTGTGTGTTTCCAAATTATTCTCTCTTTGCAGTATTCATATAATTAGTGAAGTCGATCATAAAAGTGAGCTCAGCAATCCAAGTAGCAGACAATGAGGTATATCTTTACGTCTCCACCAAGGGCCCTTATGGTTCTTTCATGAGTTTGTGTCTTGGCACACACGGGCCCCAAGTTATTGGAGCCCTTCCTGGGTTGCATTTCCATCACTGTGCCCCTCCCTCCTCATCCTCGCTCCTTCTCCACTGCCCCCTCCTTCCCCTCTCTCATTTTTTATTTATATCCATCTGGTTCCCTGTATTCCTTGTTGTTTTCTTCTCTTTGCCTGTTCTGTTTCATTCTTTTTGGCATTTTAGGCCTCCCCCCCCCCCCCCCCCCCCCAAATTGGGATTTGACTGCCAATTCTAAATTTTCTGTCTTTAGTGTGGGCCATTTGGGAAGAACTCCCTCTGTAGTGTGTATGGCATGGATTCCTCTCCCTCCCTCCCTCCCCCCTTTTCCTTCCCCTCTTCCTTCCCCACCATAGTTCCGCTTCGCCCCACTAGGTCACCAGCATGTGTAGCCAATCTTTGCGGTGAGGATGTTATGTACCCAACTGGCTGAACACTCTGACAGCACAGGGATCACACTACTGATACCTGAGCTGTTGCTTCTCATCTTGCAGCTCCCGGGAATGGCCACTGTGCCAGATGGTCCTTCCTGTGGTTTAGTGGTGTCCATGGGGAGAGCCTTTGATTGGAGGGGGTGATATCAGGGCAGATGCTTGGCACATGAAGCGTATGAAGCTGCAGAAATCTGGTCATTCTCAAACAGGTGTCTTTTTGAATGGTACCGGATCATTGAATGCTGCTTTGTATGATCCTGCAGCCTTCCCTTTCCTGACTACACCCTGGGAGGAGGCCAAGATTGCTGTCTTTCCCCGCTACCTTGTCTGTACTAGGATGGACGAGGGCACATTCACCGCCATAAAGCCGTTGTTTTTAGTGGAGAAGTTTGGTGAAGAGGAGTCTCTCAGTAAGATGCAGTTGGGCTCCCTGTTGATCCAAACTTCTTTTTCTGCCACACAGCCTGCAGCCCTTTATGGTTGTGATCACCTTGGCGATGTCCTGGTGTATATTAACCCTCACCAGTCTCTGAATATGGTCCAGCGAGTGATTTTTCCTAAGGACCTCATCCTTCAAACTGATGAGGAACACTGGGCCATTCTGAAACAATGAGGGGTTTATTTTGTTCGGCATGTTTGTAAGTGTCGTAAAGACAACCACACTGATACTCACACCTTTATTCTGGTTTTCGAGAGTGATACCCTCCCAGAGAAGGTCAAGGTTATTTGTTATCTATGTGATGTGAAGCCGTATATCCTGCCACCCGTGAGGGGTATTCGGTGCTTGCATTTTGGGCGTACGTCTTCCTGCTATACTGCCGGCCCTCTGTGTGGCGACTGTGGGCAAGCCCCTGTGTTACGCCACTTGTGTGTGTAAATTGTCATGACCGCCACACTCCACGCTTGCCAGATTGCCCAGTTTACAAGAAAGAAAAGAAGATCCAATAGAATAAGTCCCTGGGTCGTCTTTTTATACTGAGGCTCGTCAAAAATATGACCTACTCCACCCAGTGTTGATGTCTTCTACTTTTGCCTCTGTTACATCCTTTATCCCTCCACCTTTTCCTGACCCCAGCTCCCTTCCCCAAGATAGCATCTGGAGGGGTCTGCACTTTGGTTTGCACCGATGTCATTAGTGACTGGATACCCCTTCGTACCAACCTGAAAGCAATAGCACTACAAGTGCGAACAACCCCAGCAATCACCATTTGCAATGTCTACCTCCCTTCAGGTAGGCCATTACCTTATGTTTAACTGCTTACCTTAATACAGCAACTCCTGCCCCCATATCTCCTCCTTCGGGACTTCAGTGCACAGCAACCCCTGAGGGAAAGTGTCACTTGGATGGGTAGGGGTCTTCTAATTGACCAAATTATTACAGACTTTGATTTGTGAGTCCTCAGTGATGGTTCTCCTACACACCTAATTGCCACTCATGGCACATTTTCTGCTATTCTGTCTCACAATCTCCTCACCTGCTCTTATTGTTTCACTACACTGGTCACCCCACGATCTTTATGACAGTGACCACTTTCTAGTGATTCTGTCGCTCCCCCGCCACTGCCAGGTAGACAGGCCCCCACGTTGGGAATTCCGCAGAGCCAATTGGCCTTTGTATACATTTGCTGTGCACTTAAACACCTCTCTCTTGGATTGTATTGATTCTGTCATGCAAGACGTCTCAGAACTATTATTCACGCCACATCCACAGGTCCCCCTCATCGACCAGTATCGTGTGCTGGACCGAGGACATAGCAGTTTCTATCCAGGACTGTCAACAGGCAGTGCAGTGATTTAAATGGCACCCTTCACAGACTGAACTTATCACTTTTAAGCATCTCCGTGCTATGGATTGCTACCTTATTAAGCAGAGTAAAAAGGAATGCTGGGAGAGCTATGTTTCCTCCCTGGAGATGTATGCCTCTTTATCCCAGGTTTGGTCCAATCTCTGTAGCCTTCTGGGTTGCTAGCAACAATCAACCGTCCTGGGTCTTATCCCACAGAGTGCTCTATGTACTGATCCATTAGTCGTTGCAGAACACCTTGTGACACACTTTGCAACAACATCGGCGTCCTCTTCCTATTGTGCTACCTTTCTCTGGCAAAAAATTATGAGTTGAAGGAACCTCTCTCTGTTGCAACCCCCACCCAGCTGAAGCCAATAATCAACCCTTCACTGAATGGGAATTCTTGCAGGATCTTACCTCTTCACATGACCTGGCTCCAGGCCCAGATGCCATCCATAACCAGATGATTCAACTCTTGGATGTTACCCAGAGGAAACATCTAGTCAGGGTCTTCAACCACATTGGGCTCGCAGGTGTCTTCTTGCAATTGGAAGACAGCATAGTTATTCCCATACCGAAGCCTGGGAAGAACCCAATGTCTCTCGATAGCTACTGATTAGCCTGACCTAATTCCTTTGTAAACTGCTAGAGAGGATGGTTAGCTTCCGATTATGGTGGGTACTAGAATCTCGAGGCCTTTTGTCCCCCTATCAGTGTGGCTTCTGGGATGTATGATCTACAACTGACTATTTACTCAGATTAGGAACAGCAATACGACAGACTTTTGTTAAACACCGACACCTTCTCGCGGCATACAACACGGCTTAGTGCCATTGCATTTTAGTTACCTTCCATGGCTAGGGGCCCCCAGGGGCTCAGCATTCATTTGCTGGGTACGGGCTTGGCGACCCCGGGGTTCCTGAGCTGGGGACTGGTAAGCGCCGCCAGTCCTCTGTCACCGTAAGCTCTGGGCATACTTCGACGACCACCGTGCGGCGCGTCGGTGGAAAGTTGTGTGTCTCAGAGAGTGGGGATCTTGGCTTGACCGCCCGGATCGCGAGGATGGAATAAACCTCTATAAACAACCCCTCAATCTCGAGGTGTGCTGCACGCTGATGAGATGCGTGGCTGTTGAGGTGGAACAGTCACTAGCGGGCAACCTCTGGGGAACCTGCCGCACCTCAGTTGTATAAGGCTTACCTAGGCACGCGGGGCTCTGTCTAGGTGGACTTCTAGTTCCCTAGCTGCTGATGGGACTGAGATGGATCCTTCGAAATCCTCTTTTCTTCCTCCCAGCGGAAAGGGTGGGCCGCTGGAAGGTTCTCACACCCAGTCTCTTAAGAGGGCTCGTGCAGTCAGTCCCCCTGACTCCGGCACTTCTTTGACAAGTCCAGTCTTAAGGTAACAGAATGCATTCTGGTAATCAGCATGTGCTTCTCATTGTAAAACGGAAGGAGGGTAGTTTTGAGAAGGTTTCGCCCTTCTATATACAAAAGGGTTTGGAGGGCATCTGTGGCTCCTTAAAATCAGTGAAGCGTTTGCGTAATGGGACCTTGCTCGTGGAAACTTCCACTTCCATGCAAGCCACTAACCTGCAAGCTGCTTTGGGGAGTATGCCATAGACACAGAAGTGCACAGCACCTTGAATTATAGCAAAGGTGTTGTGACTTGCCGGGATCTAGTCGACATTCCCAAAGACGAACTGCAACGTGAGTGGGCTCCGGAAGGTATCGTTGATGTTCAACATATCATGAAGAGGGTTGATGGCAATCTTGTGAAATTTGACTCTTTTATTCTGACCTTCAGTAGCACAAAACTTCCCGAACATATTAAGGCTGGCTTCCTTCGCCTTAGTGTGCGGCCTTATTTCTCGTCTCCAATGCGCTGTTTTAAATGCCAGCGTTTTGGGCATACCACCTTAGGGTGTAGAGGCAGAGCGACTTGTGGCAACTGTGGTAAGGCTGCTCATGAAGGAGTTGGTTGCTCGTCTCCAGCTAGATGTATCAATTGCTCTGGAAACCACCCTGTTTGGAGTAGGGACTGCCGAATATTTTTAGAGGAATGCAGCAAAGTCCAGGAAATAAAAACATCCAAGCGTATCCCATATGGTGAGGCCAAGAAGATCTACAAGTCGATGCAACCTCCCACATTTGCTACATCTTTTGCATCCCTAGTTCAGAAGCCTACTCCAAAAGTCGATGCCTCCACGCAGACGGAGGTGGTGAGTGTTGGCACACCTGCAGCTGTCAGTGCACTTGCAACACAGCCAGTGTTTCAGAGCCAGTAGCCCGTACTCGAACGGCAGACAAAGGTACAGTAGCGAACTTGGGCCAGCCCCTGCCACCTCCAACAGCTGAGGCTATTCCCAAGCCCAGTGCGCCAATTACCACTCCCACATCAGCGCCCCCAAAGCCCACCAAACCACATAAAGCTCCTGTACAGCAGCAACAGCAGGTCAAATCCCGTGGTAAACCATCTGACCATGCAGATGTTGTTTTACGTGAGGCTTCCTCTGACTCTTCCCCAGAGTTGATGGAATACGATGTATGCGTGGAGCAATCATCTCGCCCCACGCCTGCCCCTCCACCTGCTGCGGTCTCCCCGCCCCGTCGGAGAGACAGGATGGAGGTGCTACCCCCATCATAGGTGGCTCCCATACTTCAGTGGAACTTGCAAGGGTTCAGGACGCATGTGGAGGAACTTCGTCTACTATCTCAGGGTAGACCGCTGTGTCTATGTCTCCAGGAGACTTATTTCCATCCATCATACTCCCCTGAGATCCGAGGCTATACGCTCCACAAAAAGGACGACCTGCGTGGAGAGAGAGCTAGAGGAGGCGTAGGTATTTTCGTCAGGACGGACTACCACTCCTCGCCTCTCTCACTTACGACGACTTTACAGGCCGTCGCTGTGTCCGTGCACGTGCGTCATCCATTGACTGTATGTTCGCTTTACTTGCCCCCACATGATGCACTTGATGAAGCGGCCCTCACCGACCTTCTTACACAGCTCCCCCAGCCATTCATTATTTGTGGTGATTTTAATGCCCACAATGTGCTTTGGGGCTCTGCACATACCTGCCCCAGGGGTAGAGCGGTTGAGAGGCTTCTCCTGTCATCCTGTGCCTACTTGCTCAGTGAAGGACAGAGTACTCATTTCTGCACAGCGACTGGGTCGTTCTCTGCCATTGATTTCTCGCTTTGCTCTCCAGCTTTTGCCGCCAGTGCTCACTGGGAAGTGGTCGCTGACTTGCACGGCAGTGATGATTTCCCAATCTGGATTCATCTGCCAGATGGCGTGGGCCCCGAAAGGAGACCACCACGATGGGTGCTCAGTGGAGCCGACTGGACACTTTATAGCCAGTTGGCCCAGTTCGAACACTGTGCGAATGTTGAGGCGTGGGTGGATCATATTACCAAAACGGTCCACCACGCCGCTGCAGCATCCATTCCACAGTCCACAGGCCATAGGAAGAGGCCACCTGTGCCTTGGTGGAGTGCCAAATGCCGCTCTGCAATCAGGACCAGGCGTGCGGCTCTGCGTCGGTTCAAGTGTCGGCCGACTGCTGAGAATCTTGCAGCCTTTTGGGTGGCGAGGGCAAGATGTCGCCGCATTATTCGTGAGAGCAAGAAGAGGTCATGGCAACAGTTCCTGAACACCATTAATCGTTCCACCAACAGTTCCCTGTCCAGTGTTCTTTGTTTGTGGATGATTTCTCTTTGTTTTGCTCTTCTTCAAGCCTTGCAACGACAACTTGTCAGTTGCAACTTACGATTAGGTGTTTGGATGACTGGGCGCAGAAGAGTGGTTTTAAGTTTTCCACCGAGAAGTCTGTATGTGTTCTTTTTAACCGTTCTCGTTCGATTTTTAACCTTTCCTGAGTTGAGGATGAGGGACACTATTCTTACTTTTAAAGACACGGTGAGATTTCTGGGGCTCATTTTTGACTCAAAGCTCACGTGGTTACCTCATCTTAAAGACCTGAAACGGCGGTCACTTAAGGCTTTAAGTATTTTAAAATGTCTTAGCCACAGTACATGGGGAGCTGACAGGACTTGTCTGCTCCAGTTTTACAGGGCGTTTGTGCGATCTCGGCTCGATTATGGGTGCACGGTGTATGGGTCTGCGAGGCCTTCTTACTTAAGGATGTTGGACGTTGTGCACCATGAAGGGCTTCGGTTGGCCACTGGGGCATTCCAAACTAGCCCCATACCAAGCCTCTGTGCAGAGGCTGGTGAACCACCACTTCATATGCGGTGACGGCTACTTACAGTGCGCCAGGCGTATAAAACTTTGTCCACACCATACACCCCTGCATACCATACCGTTGCTCAGCCTCCTCTGGCACGATTGTTTCATAGCCGGCAACGTGCGACGCAGCCCTATGGGATTTGCGCACAGGATTGCCTCGGTGCGATGTCTCTGGCTGGTCTTAGTGTTTTACGTCGCGGTTGGAGCAGATCTGCACCTTGGCTCCTCCGGAGACCCAAACTTATTTTAGATTTGCCTAATTTTAAGAAAGATGGCACACCAGATTTTACATTCCAATCTCTGTTTCTTAACATTTTAGATATGCATCACAGTTTTACTGTCATTTACACTGATGGCTCCAAACAGGAGAATTTCCTTAGCTGTTCTGTGGTGTTCCCTGATCATGTTACCCGGATTCGCCTCCCTGCTGAATATACCGTTTTCGCAGTGGAGCTCCACGCGATCCTGAAGGCACTGGAGCAGATGAATCGTGTTCGGGGCGATCGATTTCTTCTCTGCTCCGATTCTCTTAGTGCCTTACAATCACTGCAGAACCTGTACCCGACTGAGGAGATGGTCCAGCTGATACATGACCAACTGTACTTGCTCCAACAGTGGGGTAAAGAGGTATCCTTCTGCTGGGTGCCTGGTCATGTCAGAATATGGGGCAATGAACAGCCCGATCGGGCTGCCAAGGAGGCCTGCAGAGAGCAGGATGTGGTCCAGTGTCCTATCCCCTTGCAGTCAGTCATCGCTGCACTCCACAGGAAGTGCATGGCGTTGTGGGAGGACGAATGGCTGGCGGTGACGGCCAATAAACTGCGGTTGGTAAAGTCAACCACTCGGCCGTGGCGTTCCTCCTGCCGGTTGCTCAGGCGGGAAGAGGTCGCCCTCACACGTCTTCGGATCGGGCACTGTCCCCTCACACATAGCTTTTTATTACGGCGGGAGGAGCCTCCGTTTTGTGATGCTTGTGGTGTGCACATCACTGTCCAGCATATTTTAATAGACTGCGTTTTATACTGTGATGCAAGGGCGGAAGCACAAGTTGATGGGGATCTGCCTTCTGTTTTAGCTAATGATGAGACGTTTGTGTCTAGGGTTTTTAAGTTTTGTGATGTGTCTGGACTCTGGCCTAAACTTTTAGGCTGGAGGTTTTAGTGTATTGCAGAGTGGCTGACTCCTCCCCTTTTTTCCTTGCGGTCAGCCAGCCACTTCCGTCTGCTACATTGTTTTAGCTACCTCTATCATTTTCTTCCTGTGTTGTCCATGTTTTACTGCTGACACCCAGCTTCATCCCACACTTCGGTGTGGGTGAGCACATATTTTTCAACGATTGTTCCCCGTGTTTTATGTTCCGTTTTCTATTCCTGTTCTGTTATTTTTCTTGGCATCCGTCTCACTATGTTACTGACCGGGCGCTGAAGACCTTGCTGTCGTGCGCCCAAAAAAAACCCCTCTACTACTACTACTACTACTACTACTACTACATGACTAGGGCTCTCGTGGCCCCTGTCAGATTTTTTTCTGCAAGTTTTTATCCCACCGACTCTTCCGGTTTAGAGTCGGCACTTCACTCAGCACCCCTCAGACCCAGCAGAATGGTATCCCACAAGGTTCTGTGTTAAATGTCACTCTCTTCCTTGTTGCCATCAATGGCCTTGTAACCTCTGTTGGACATCTGATTACCCTGGCTTTGTATGTTGATTTTTGCATCTCGTGCAGCTCCCACGCAGTAGCATTTGCTGAGCGCCAGCTCCAAGGTGCCATCCTACGGGCCTCTGCGTGGGCCCTTCCCATGGCTTCCAGTTTCTTTCCTCCAAAATGCAGGTTATGCAGTTTTACCATTCACCCACAGTACACCTCAATCCAGAACTTTATTTCGGCAACCAGCACCTAGATGTTGTAGCACAGTCCTGTTTCTTGGGCCTTCTTTCTGATAATAAGCTGATGTGGCTGTCCCATATTTGCCACCTGAAGGCTACCTGCAAGCGGGAGCTTAATGCTGTCCACCCCCTGGCCCACACATCTTGGGGTGCAGATTGCGCTACTCTTCTCCATCTTTAGTGTGCTCTGGTTTTGTTCAGACTAGATTATGGTTGTCAGGCTTATTACTCAGTGGCTCCTTCCACTGTGAAACTATTTTTCTCTGTTCATCATTATGGGGTACATCTGGGCTATCAGTGCCTTTCACATTAGTCCCATTGACAGTCTCCTTGCAGAAGCAGGGATTTCCCCCTCTATAAATAAAAAGGAGCCACCTCCTGGTTTCTTACACAACTGTTATTTGACAATTCCCTTACCATCCTGTGTACGCTGTCCACTTTGCAAATGGGGGATGTCTCCCTCCAGTTACCTGCCCTTGAGTGGGATTGCCTCCTGTTGGAATGCATCTCGTGTCCCTCTGTCAGGATCTGTACCTCCACTTACTGGAATGTAGCATCTGTATTTCCTCTTGCACCCCCCCCCCCCTTTCCCTCCCTTGGATGGTGCCTAGACCACAGGTTAGGACCGACCTACTCCAGGATCCTAAAGTCTCTGTTGCCCCTATGATATTCTGGCGTCTTGTATGATCCATCCTTTAATAGTTCAAGGGTGCTACCATCTTCTTCCATGCGGATGGCTCTAAAATTCTAGATAAGATGTGGTATGCTTTTATGTCTCCTACTGGCAAGGAACACCATTTACTGCTGGGATCATGTAGTGTGTGAGCAGCCTTCAGGCTATAGACCGATACTACTTTTGTCACCTTTTGGTCTCTTCTATCCATGACCTTTTCTCTGCCCTTGGTTGTGCCACCTGCTCAGTTGTCTTCCTCTGGGTCCCAAGTCATGTGGGCATCATAGGGAATGAACTGGTCGACCATTTGGCTAGAGACTGTGCCCCCCATTTCCTTTAATGATTCCAGGTGCAGATATGTGGAAACACATCATATCTCTTATTGCCCAAAAGTGAAATGACATTTGGTGTGCTACTGCCCTCAGTAATAAGCTCTGCTCAATCAAGGAGACTGCTTCAGTTTGGTGCTCTTCCTTCTGCTCCTCTTGGGAGGAGTCCACTGTATTATGTTGTCTATGCATCAGTCATATTAGGTTCACAAATTGTTTTCTCTTGCATAATGAGCCACCCTTACAGTGTGATTGTGGAGCCAGACTAACAGTATGCCGTATATTGATGGAATGTTGTCTTCTTTTGGCCCTTCATACTAAGTATAGCCTTCCAGATCCCTTGTCTTTAATATTAGCAAATGATTCCACAGATGGTTGAATGGGTCCTATGTTTCCCACGTGAAAGTGGATTTTATCTTCAGTTATAAGGTTTTGATTTCCTCCTGGAGCAGGGGCACGGTGGTTGTGATTGGGGCCTCTCTTTGTATTTTTGAGGTCGGGACCCATGGCCACTCACCCCGTGCAAAGACTGCTCTTTTATCCATTTGCTTTTAAAATTTCTAGATTTATCCTACCCTTTTATGGCTTCTACTGCATGTATTTTAACTTCCTCGTATTATAGTTTCACCCCTCTGACTGAATCTGCCCACTGTTAGCAGGCAAGTACCTTGTGAATCGCGGGACTGATGATCTCACCGTTTAGTGCCATAACCCCCTCAGTCACCCCCCGGCGGCTCACCGCTCTTTGATGAGTATGTGCTTGTCTACCGTGGGGCCCCAGCCTTTAAGCACGACTTCCCTTTCTGTGCCGTATGTCTATCCTTCTGCCATTCTTTTCCCCCTCCCTTGGGGACAGAGTCGTATGCCCTCTTCAGGAAACCAAAGTTGGTAAAACTGTATATGGCTTCATCTTGTCCACCCAGTTTTTTCCCTGGTCTTCCTTTTCGTATCCTTCCTCTGCTTTGGCGTTTCAGTTCTCTCTTTTTTCCCATCTCCTCCTCCTCCCCCCCCCCCCCTTTCCCTTCCCCTTCTTCTTCGCCCCTGTGCTTTCCTGAAGGTGGCCCATGCATAAAAGGTGACAGGGAACGTGTAATTCCCAGCCCCAGGTCGACAAGTAGAGCTTGTACGTACCCCCTGGTAAAGGCCAGGCCCGGGGAGGGGTGATTGCCTGAGCTGGTACCTTTCTCTATGTTGATTGGTCTCTGTCTGGAGTCTGGGAGGTGTGACCTGAGGTATGGACAATCACCTAAGGCGGGTGGGGGGGGGGGGGGGGGTGCAGCGGGAGGGATCACGCCATAGCAGACGCTGGCAGTTATGGGGGATTTCTCCGCAATGGGTTCCTTACCTCAAAAATGTAAATGGGTGGAGATGAAAGAATTGACACTTCTCCTAGCTGCACCTCAATACCTCATGGTGTCATGCATGGAAGATGGTCACCATTTCATGACAGTTAATCCATTTGTTGTTAAGGGTGTAGATGCCATTGCCAGTCCTGTGAAGTCCTTCTCTCAGTTGCGTAATGGGACCTTGCTTTTGGAGATGGATAGTACTTTTCAAGTACAGAAACTGCTTAATGCAACACTTCTCCACAGCTATCCTGTTGAAGTAGAGGCCCACCGCACTCTGAATTCCTCTGATGGTGTCATATACACTCAGCTGCTTAAGTGCCTGACCAAGGCTGAAATAGCAGCCTATCTCACTGACAGGGGGTTGACCGCAGTTCACTGCATCATGAAAAGGGTTAATAAAGAATTAGTGCCAACCCGTACTCTATTCCTCACATTTGACTATGTGGTACTTCCATCAAAAATTAAGGCTGGCTATGAAGCTGTTACTGTCAGGCCATGTATCCCAAATCCCATGCATTGCTTTAAATGTCAGCGTTACAACCACACCTGTGAATCTTATGAAAATGCAGCCAAATGCATAACCTGTGACAGGGTCACTGCATCAACTGCAAGGGTGATCATGCTGTTTCCTCCCATGACTGTCCAATCTACCTCAGTGAGAGATCCGTTGAGATCTGGGTGGAGGAAAAGGTTTGGAAAATGTTGGCCAACTGCAAACATTGTACACCACCCTCTGGCAATTACAGTACGGTCCTCACTACACTCCAACTTGTGAAGGACATGGGTACGCAGAGTTGTAACTTCTGTTTAGTGCCACAGTTGTGAAATCGTCCAGCTCCAAGGTCACACTCTCATATTCACTTAATACGGGTGCACGTCATACCACCAAACCTTTGCCTGCACCAGTGAAATCACATGGTTCAGAAACAGAAACATGGAAATCCAAAAAGGAATACTCCCGCGATGACTTTCTGTGCACATCTAGCCAGCAAATGTCTGGGTCTCCACCTGATAAATGCTAGGGTTCTAAGCAGGCAGGTGATCTACCCCTTCTCCGCTGTGGCGTTCTTCTTTGGTGGTGTCACCGTAAGGTACACTCATCTGGCCGATCTCCTTTTCACTGGGATGCACCAACAACAACCAGTCCACTGGCCAACGGAAGGTGAACTCTGACACCTGTGTCAAACTAATGGACCAGGATCCTCCAACCTCTGAACCTGGTCATTGTGCATGTTCGAATACTGGCACTAGACAGCCACTACAGTGACTGCCCCCTTCGTTGACCCATCTCCTGTCTATCATCGGATATGGGTATTCTCCAATAGAACATTTGCTGCATCAGACCCAGTTGGGTTCAGTTACAGCTCCTCTTGCGATCGTACTGTCCAGTTGTTTTTTTTGTGTCCAGGAAACAGAATTATGCCCCCACAGTCGCTTTCACCTCCCACAATTCACTTCAGTCTGTTTTGGCCTTCCTCCAGAGGTGGGGACTCCAGCTCATGGGGCAGTTGAGTTGCTCATTCAAGACGATGTCTTTAGTCACACCATTTCCTTGCACACCTAGCTTCAAGCTGTTGTTGTTCATCTTTCGCTTCCTTTTTTCACCCTCTCTCTTCGCAATGTCTACTCACCCTCATCTTCTGCTGTCACCAGGGCAGACATTTTGCAAATTATTGATCAACTTCCTCCTCCCTTTTTGCTGCTCAGCGACTTTAGTGCTCACCATCCCCTTTGGGGATCTACACACCTATGTCCGAGAGGCTCTCTCCTAGTAGACATCTTCAACCAGCTCAATGTATTCGGTTTGAACACTGGGCCACCCACATTTCTTTCTGATTCCATGCACTTCTTTTCGCACTTGGACCTTTCGGTTTGTACTGCTCAGTCTGCTGATCGTTTCAAGTGGTCTGTCCTCTCTGACACACATTCAAGTGACCATTTCCCCCATGTCATTCGTTTGCTAATGCCTATCCCATCTGTGTGTTCAACCAGCCGGCAGCTTTCCAATGGTGACTGGCAGCTCTACTTACCACAGACCACACTCGATGACCACCATTTCCTCTGCATTGACGACCACCATTTCCTCTGCATTGATGACCAGGTAGAATACCTTACAAATGCTTCACTTACTGCTGCGTATTGGTTGATACGTCACATCTCTTCTTCGCCATGACGTACCCTCATCCGTTGGAGGCCTGAGGCCTGCCGCAACACAATCCGCACTTGGAGACAAGTTCTCCGAATTTTTAAAGGCCATCCCACGGTGGCACACTGTATCCCTTATAAACGGCTACCTGTACAGTGTCGCTGCATTTTCAGGGATAGCAAAAACCCTAGTTGACTTTCTTTTCAAAGCTCTTTTAATGGTTTTACTCCCTTGTCTGTTGGGCGCTAATGACCGTAGAAGTTTTGCGCCCTAAAACCACAAAAAAAAAAAAAAAAAAAAAAAAACTCCCTTGTCTGTTGTTTGGGGTAATCTCCATTGGCTTTCAGAAACCACGGTTCATTCACCAATTCCTGGTCTGACAATAGCAAACATCACTGTAGACCCTCTTGATATCTCCAACACCTTGGGCTGATGTTTTGCAGACATTTTGAGTTACACCAACTACTATCCTACCTTCTTCCCTCTGAAACAGCTGGTGGAGGCAAGGGCGATATCTTTCTCTTCCCAGAATCGTGAATGAATGTTACAGTACTGCTTTTACTATGAGGGAGCTTAAACATGCACTCCTGTCAGCCCAGTCATCCGCTCCAGGACCAGACGGCATTAACATTCTGATGTTGCAACATCTATCTCCGAGGGCCTATGCTTTCTCCTCCGTGCATATAATCGCATTTGGACAGATGGCACATTTCCCAGTTGCTGGTGTGAGGCCATTTTCATTTCCATACCTAAGCCTGGTAAGGTCAAACACCATCCTTCCAGCTACTGCCCAGTTTCCCTCACCAGTAGCATCTGCAAGGTGATGGAACATATGATTGATATCGATGGTTGGCTGGTGTGGTGGCTCGAGTCTCGGAATCTCCTCACTAACGCCAAATGTGCGATTCCATATGCACCACTCTGTGGTTGATCATCTCGTCACCTTATCCACTCGTATTATGAACAATTTTTTGCGAAAGTGCCAAACTGTGGCCATGTTTTTTTTCTTCTTCTGGGGTCGCCTGCCCATTTCTATCTGTGCATTTTTAAAAGATTATGATTTTAAGGTGTGTGCGGGCTCGGCTCTGTTGGACATGATTATTCAAGACAATGGACATGATTATTCAAGACAATGGACATGATTATTCAAGACAATGGGGTGCCTCAGGGTTCTGTGCAGAGCATCGCCTTATTTGCCGTAGCCATTAACCATATTATGGATTATCCCAGGCTCTCTTTTCGTTGATGACTGTGCGACCTATTCCAGCTGTCAACTAACCTATTTACTTGAGCAGTGTCTTCAGTGATTATCTTTACTCGTGGAGCATCAATAATGGCTCCCACACTTTTCCGCTGACAAGACTGTCTGAATTAATTTCTGATGGCACCAGGAGTTTCTTCCCTCTTCCGTACGTCTTGGCCCATTCCTTCTTCCATTCATTGACACAGAAAAATTCTTGGGATTTCACATCTGATAGCAAACTCTGTTGGTCTTTCCATTTACCTGGCAGCCTGTTGTATTCACTTCCTCAGTGAACCACGTGTTTTATGTGGTACCTCTTGGGGAGCGGATCAGACCATCCTCCTCTGTGTAAACCTGTCCCTTGTCCATTCGAAAATGGATTATGGATGTAGCGTGTACTCATCCTCTCATCTGTCTATCGTACATTGTGTTGTGTCTAGACAAGACAGCCTAGACACAATGAGAGGAAGCCGAAAGGCACGCGCCAAGCTAAAGCAGGATGGCTTGAGGTCTGAAACAGGATACGTAATGAATGCTATAAAGAAAAGTACATAGCTTCTAGAATACTTAACTTTAATCCATCCTTTTGGTACATCTGGAGATTGTGGCGATACAAGTGAGACTCTTTAGATACATGCAATGTTACTAATGGCGCCTTGCTAGGTCGTAGCCATTGACTTAGCTGAAGGCTATTCTAACTATCGGCTCGGCAAAGGAGCGAGGCTTCGTCAGTATAGTCGCTAGCTACGTCGTCCGTACAACTGGGGCGAGTGCTAGTCCGTATCTCGAGACCTGCCTTGTGGTGGCGCTCGGTCTGCGATCACACAGTGGCGACACGCGGGTCCGACATGTACTAATGGACCGCGGCCGATTTAAAGCTACCACCTAGCAAGTGTGGTGTCTGGCGGTGACACCACATTCCTCCCCCGCAAATCGGCGAACGGTCGTGTTATAAGGCTTCCGCCCGCCGTGGGGAGGACCCCATGTTGACGTATGCGATGAGGTGGGGAGCCTAACAACAGGCGAGGCTGTGCCACCTGCACCCGTCCATTCGGTCCGAGGGGATCTAGGAAACGCCTGAAAACCTAGTCCATGGTGCACGTCAACATGCGGTGTATGCGCCCGTAAAGAGACAGGAGGGGCCGAAGGGTCGACCTCCATTGCGTTGGGGTATCCGACGCGCGATGATGTCATGTGGTCCGGAGCTGGCAAGAGTTCCATGGCGGAGGACAGCTGGTCACGGGAAGCGATCGGCGGCGCGTGACCCAGGGAGGCGCTTGGCGGCTGCAGCGAAGCGTCCACTGCGGGCGGCGCCGGCTGGAGGACAGGCGGCGGAGGCGGCAGCGGCGCGTCGCGTCGCCATCGGGCAAAATGGAAGGCATCGTCGGTAACACCTGGAGATGAGGCGAGCCAGTAGATGGGTCCCCAGGGCGCTGACCGGACGGCACCGTCGCTGAAAGCAGACGGGTAGCGGAAGCCCGTGCGACGACAGAGGCGCAGCTGATTGAGATGCCGACGCACCTCACCAGAGGCCCCCAAAACCAAATACATCGCGTGGCCGAGGCAGCGAAGAATGCGCCCTGCGAGCCAACGCCGTGAACCTCGATAGTTGCGATAGAATACAACGTCGCCTGGAGCAAAATCAGGAGTCTGCCACTGCACAGGAACCTGATGCGGCGGGTGCAGCAAAGACATCAAGGTTCGATGAGGACGACCGTGGAGCAACTCAGCCGGCGAGCGACCATCTCGGGGCTGAGAGCGATACGATGACAAAAAGAGCAACAACGCGTCCTCCCGAGAATGCGACTCTTTCAACTTCAACATCTGTGACTTGAAAGTCCGGACCAATCGTTCAGCGGCACCGTTTGAGTGAGGCGAAAACAGCGCGGATGTCAGATGTTGAATACCATTGGCCTGGCAGAATGATTGAAATTCTGCGGACAAGAATTGTGGGCCATTGTCGGAAACAATAGTCTGCGGAAGACCTTCAATGCAAAAGATAGCAGACAACGCTTGGATGGTGGCAGTTGACGTCGTGGAAGACATCCGGACAACAAAAGGAAAATGACTGAAGGCATCTACCAGAACCAACCATCGAGCCTTCCAGAATGGACCAGCAAAATCGATGTGCAAGCGTTGCCAAGGGGAAGTGGCTTTTGGCCATGCAAAGACTTTCCGCGGCGGTGCGGATTGTTGTTCGGCACACGCCATGCAAGAAGAGCACATATTCGTAATCGCAGCATTGATGCCGAACCAAGTACAGTGCTGACGAGCAAGTTGTTTCGTTCGCACTATACCCCAATGTCCTTGGTGAAGAAGCCGTAAAACAGAGGACTGTAACGAACGTGGGACCACGACTCTGGACTGATCATTATCAGAACGCAACAACAAAACACCATGTCGTACAAAAAGTCTCTCCTTGTGAGCAAAAAATCGGCGAACCAACGGATCCTCGATCCGAGACTTTGACAAAGGCCATTGCGTAGCAACAAAACGCAAAACGGTAGCAAGGACAGGGTCAGCAGCTGTGGCTGTAGCTACACTACGAAAATCAATCGGAAACGATTCGACCACTTCATCGGTTTCCGAATCAATGAACATGCAAGCAAGTTCGGAAGAATCGAATGCTCTATCCTCAGCAACAGGCAATTTGGACAACGCATCGGCGTTTCCGTGCTTAGCAGTGGACCGATACAAGATATCGTAGCGGTACTGCGAGAGGAAAATAGACCAACGAATGAATTGCTGCACTGTACGTGGAGGTACAGGCTTGTTCGGATGAAAAAGCGATGTCAAAGGGTTGTGGTCCGTGATGATGGTAAAGTGACGACCATACAAGAAATCATGGAACTTAGTAACACCAAACACGAGAGCCAAAGCTTCTTTCTCTATCTGTGAATAATTTCTTTGCGCAGACGAGAGCAATTTGGACGCAAAGGCAATAGGGCGATCATGCGACCCATCTCTGTGCGCAAGCACAGCACCGATCCCGAAATCCGATGCATGTACCATCAACAAAAGGGGTTTCTGGGGATCGAATGGCGTAAGGCAAGTATTGTATGGCACGGAGGTGCCCTGGACTGGGATGTATGCCTTGGGCATTGATTACATGTCCCAGATATGGCAAGTCACGAGCAAAAAACACACATTTGTCCTTCCGCAAGCGAAGACCATTGTGTCGCAACACTTGAAATAATGTTCGGAGATTTGCTAAATGCTCATCTGCTGTCTTTCCGGAGATCACAATATCGTCCAGATAGTTCGCTGCAGTAGGGACCGACGCACAGTTTGTAAATATTGCTGGAACAATGCAGGGGCGGATGCACACCCGAATGGCAGTCTTTTGAATCGGTACAAACCAAGATGCGTGTTAACCACCAAGACGCGCTGGGATTCTTCGTCCACTGGTATTTGCAAGTACGCATCTGCTAGGTCCAACTTCGAAAAGTATTTACCCGGGCACAGTTTATCAAAAAGATCTTCCGGGCGGGGTAAAGGAAAAGTTGCAATCACTAGTTGTGGATTCACTGTTGCCTTGAAGTCCACACAAAGTCTCAATTTTCCGGAAGGTTTTGGCAAAATTACTAATGGGGGGGCCCAGAGAGAAGCCTGCACACGTTCAATTACACCTTGTGATTCTAAATCGTGTAATGTTCTTGCGACCTCTTCACGCAATGCGTGAGGAACATTGCGCGCTCTGAAAAATTTCGGTTGCGCGTTTACTTTCAGTTCCAAATGTGCTTCATAGTTCTTAGCGCAACCAAGGCCCGGTGCAAAAATGTCTGCAAATTCTTCACATAGACGAGAAACACTGGCGGAAGGCACAGTCTGATTCACTGATAGGACCTGATTTACTATAGATATGTTAAACAACTGAAATAAATCTAAACCAAACAAGTTCACTGCAGTAGAAGAACGAAGAACGTAAAATGACACAAGTTTTGTTTGTCCCTTGTATGTTGCAAGAAGAGTGCATTGTCCTAACACAGGGATATTCTGACCTGAATAACTATTTAATTGAACATTTGCGGCACGCAACGGAGGTTTGCCCAGTTGTTTGTACGTGTCGCGATTGAGCAATGAAACTGCAGCTCCGGTATCGAGCTGGAATGCTATCACGTGGCCATGAATGTCCAAATCAACAAAAAGTTTATTGTCCTGCTGACGACAAGAGCGACTGTCTCGTGCAATTTGAACTGATACAGGTACAGCATCACTTGCTAATTGACGTGATTTCCGGCGACGTCGACGCACACTTTGTGTGGGACGAACACAGTCACTGTTACAGACAGTGGCACTGGACGAAGTGGAATTAACTACATGAATGTCCATGGGCGAAGGTTCACGAGCCTGAGTATTCTTGGTTCGATTCCGGCGCGAAGCAAAGGGCCTGGAATGATTAAGAGTGTCTGATCTGAGCTTTTTCTGGCAAACACTTTGAACATGTCCTTTCTTATTACAGAAAAAGCAAATAGCTTGGCGTGACGGGCAATTTTCACGCGAATGTCTAGTAGCACACCGCGGGCATGATTTCACTGCATTTGTATGCTGTCGCGGCACACCTGGTTTAGAGTGTGGCGGCAGCTGCGCGGACGTGTGCGAGGGCAGTTTACCGGGCCGTGCAGCGCGCCCGGCGGGCCGGTTAATGTTACACACGGCTGGCGAAGTTGCAAATGATTCCTGAGCAAAGTCAAGCGTGTCTTGTCTATCCAATATGTCTATCACTTGTTGAAGGGAGGGATTGACGAGTTTCAAAATCTGTTCCCGTATGCGAACATCAGAAACGTTCTGTGCTATTGCATCACATACCATAGTATCTGAATAAGGGAGTCCACATTCACACTCAAAAGCACAATCCCGAGTAAGGCCTTGCAATGTTGCAACCCACTCCCTATTAGTTTGACCGGCCGTACGTTTTGTACGAAAGAAAGTATACCTTTTTGCAACGACATTGACTGTTTCTTTGAAATAGGCGTCCAATGCCGACAAAATTTCTTCGTAGGACAGAGTTGCTACGTCGCGTCGGGGAAATAATTTCACTATCACATGGAACGTTTGCACCCCTACACACGCCAATAAATGAGGCTGCCGCTCGTTACCTTGAATTCTGTAGGTGGCGAGATGAAATCCAAACTGGCGTGACCACTCCATCCATGTTTCCTTAGCTGGGTCAAAGGGCCGGAATGTGGGTGCAACAGCATGTTGTGGCTGCAGTAGCGGTGAAGCGGCGGCTGCCGCATCGTTTTGCAGTGCACGTTGACCCTGGACGAGCTGTCCAAGGGCATCCAATAACGCCTGCGTCTGCTGATTCTGCAAGCAATAAAATTCGGACAGTACATCTGGCGAAGCTATGACACAAGTAAATGTAAGCAATTAGAAAGAACAAGACCCTTTTCGTGGACTCGTCACCAAAAAATGTTGTCTAGACAAGACAGCCTAGACACAATGAGAGGAAGCCGAAAGGCACGTGCTAAGCTAAAGCAGGATGGCTTGAGGTCTGAAACAGGATACGTAATGAATGCTATAAAGAAAAGTACGTAGCTTCTAGAATACTTAACTTTAATCCATCCTTTTGGTACATCTGGAGATTGTGGTGATACAAGTGAGACTCTTTAGATACATGCAATGTTACTAATTGCACCTTGCTAGGTCGTAGCCATTGACTTAGCTGAAGGCTATTCTAACTATCGACTCGGCAAAGGAGCGAGGCTTTGTCAGTATAATCGCTAGCTACGTCGTCCGTACAACTGGGGCGAGTGCTAGTCCGTATCTCGAGACCTGCCTTGTGGTGGCGCTCGGTCTGCGATCACACAGTGGCGACACGCGGGTCGGACATGTACTAATGGACCGCGGCCGATTTAAAGCTACCACCTAGCAAGTGTGGTGTCCGGGGCGCGCGCGCACACACACACACACACACACACACACACACACACACACACACACACACGGGGACTTTTGCTGTCTCAAAGAAGTTTTGAGAAATTTTTCATATGGACGTCCTTGTCCTTAGCTGCTCTTCTTTTAAATTTGCTTGATTGGGTTTTTTGCCTTTTCATCTCAAGTTTTTAATTAGTACTTTCTCATTGGATATGGGCACTTCAGTAGTTTTTCTCCCTAAAGTGCCAGCCAACCAACCAACCTCCTCAATCAATAATGTTTACAGCTGCTGAATTGACACAGACTTTTTCCTGTGGAACTATACATACTTTTTCATGTGGCATTGAAAAGAGCCTTTGTAGAGGACTTCAGTGACATAGTGCGTGGAATTGTATCAAATCGTAAAAATGTGAGTGACACAAACCACTGACCTGTTGTTAGGGGAGTGAACACACAAATGTCTGCCATACTGTTTTTACTTTTGTGTCAAAAGCCCATCGGCCTGTGCTCGGCTGCTGCAGCAATCAGATAACTTGCTCATGGAGCTATGCAGACTTTGACTAAGTAGATGACAGGCAAAAATGTGGATATTGTTTTCGTTTATGGCAAATGTTGCCAAACTGTTAGAGCAACAGTACAGTTGTATGCTGAAAAGTACTATGATTGTGCCAAGGTCTCACAGTTTGCATTTTAAATATTATGTAAAAACATTACAGTATCACTTAGGTTGAAGAATAAAATATAGCAACAAAAAAAGAACATTCAACTGATGAGACAAATGACTCACATTTTAGCGGTTGCCATGGTCTCCATGTCACTGTGAGGCAGTGAGAGGGGTTAGCCAAAGGAGTGTTCTGTGGACACTAAATCAGAATGCATTTCTTTATAGCATGTACGAGTGCTCAAGATCAGCATTTTGAGAACTTGCCAGGACAGTCATAATACACACATGAACGATTCCTACCATGTTTTTACATTTAGTACAGCAGTGCAGGTGTTTGTAGGACTGTGGTTTACAATTCTGTTAATTTGCAGAGTTGGTTAAGTTACTTTTTGAAAGTAACTAAGTTATAGTTAAAGTTACTATCCACGAATAGTAACTTTGTTACTGTAAAAAATTATGATTGTAACTCATCTGTAAATAAATAATTAATCTTATACGTGTAGAATGCCAGTCAATAATTAAATACATTGTCTACATCTTCTTCTATCTCAGCGCGTCTCAGCTGAACTGGTTGTTCATTTTCAACAAAAGTTGTTTTTCAGATGTTCCATCTCACAGTTTGGCTCTAATAACTCCGACACAATAACCCCTCCTCATCATCCTTGAGTATTTCTGCTTCCTTCCTGGCGTGTCACAGATATTGTATGCACCATGGCTACCATTGCATGACCCTTGGCTACACAGGTACATGGTTGGTCCATCCAGTTTGTCTTGAATTTTGTGTGGGAGTATTCAGACAGGATTAGATCCCTATTTTCTAGTGCATGTTCAAATCTCTTCTGGAGGTACAGAAGAACAGCATCAAGGTCCGCACAGTGTCAGCTTAGTAGGTTACTTATTCAGCAATTGTTTCAAAGCAGTTGAAGTTGGAAGAAGGAAACTTGTGAGCATCTGTTCTCTTTCTACCAAGTTCAGAGCCTGTGCCAGTGGACTCACCATTTCGTAATATTTTCTCAAGAAAGTTACTTCTTCCAGGGGTTAGTCATAGCAATCAACGGAAATCTATGCAGATGTCAAGAGTTAAGTGTTGTTTGTCTTGAGGTTGAACCTGCAATGGTACTGCTGTGCTTTCTTTTTATGCTTTGCACTTTATTTGCCTTTATTTGTTTTAGAGAATATACTGTTTGCTCTAAATGAAAGTGAGAACTGAATACAAAAAAATCGTACCTATACGAGTCTCTTTAAGTTCTCTGTCTAGCTCTGACTGGTATTTATTCTTTTCACACCAGTGGATGGTTTTCAGTGAAAGGAATCTTTTCCAAGGCCAAGGGGATGTGTGTCTATGCTTGCTTTTCCATATCCAAAAGATGTGGAAATGAATATGACATTGAATAGTGCATGTTATTCACATGCCATGTGACTCCTGTAGGCTCATTGTTGCATGTATAATTTTCAAATAAAAATATTATGAACGAATTAACAGAATTAAATGCAATAATGTCAGTAAAAATTATAATTCAAATGTTAGACATTTCCTGTTTGCATTGTAGAATATAATGCATAGATGATAATACTTCATAAACAGCAGACCTATTGTTGACCAAGTGATGTCAGGAAGAAAAAGATGGAGAAACATATACAGAAACCAGTCGTCAATAAGATCCGGTATTCAGGTGGGTTGTGGGAAGGAAATATGTCACAGGTGGCTGCAGTGAACTCCACGGTTTTCAGCAAATGTAACGCACTCATTCTTGAAACAATGTAATTTTGAAATAAGTATTGCTTTTTATTTCAAAATAAAGGCTGTATTATACTTTTGAGATTCACAAAACAAAATGTGTTATAGGCAATAAAAATCAACAACACTTTTGTTAAATCTTTACTGATAAAAGTAACTTAGTTATGGTTAAAGTTACTTTATGGAAACAATAATGCTGTTACCAAGCATTACCTTTGAAAAGTAACAGTTACTAGTAATGGCATTACAAGTAATGCGTTACTCCCAAACTCTATTTACTTGTTACTATCTGATCAAGCTGCATGCATGTTATGTTATATTATTTCTTTGCATGGTTATTATGAAGCCATGTTCTAATGCCCTTTCTAATGGCGCAAAAAGATAGTAGTTCCATAAAAAGGTTATTCAGTGTCATTCAGCCACTATAAACATAAAATTTGCCACATTGTTGAAAACCACACCTAGGTATATGTATTTGTTTTGGATATGATTGGCTGCAATTTTGAGCTGTAAGTGTGTGTCCCCTGAATACAATCACAAGAATATGAATGTTCAGATATATATGTCTATCCATCTCAGTCTGGAAAAACGTGGGACTGGGAGAATACAAGTTACATCGAGCAAAATACCAGAGTTAAAAGGCTAAATCGTGTGCAAAGTTTAAGGGGATATACTGTTTGAATTCTTTTCCTCTTCATATTCATCCTCCTCTATACAGGGTGTTGCAAAAAGGTACGGCCAAACTTTCAGGAAACATTCCTCACACACAAATAAAGAAAAGATGTTATGTGGACATGTGTCCAGAAACGCTTAATTTCCATGTTAGATCTCATTTTAGTTTCGTCAGTATGTTCTTCCACCTAAGCTCAATGGAGCACGTTATCATGATTTCATATGGGATACTCTACCTGTGCAGCCAGAACATGTGCCTTTACAAGTACGACACAACATGTGGTTCATGCACAATGGAGCTCCTGCACATTTCAGTCGAAGTGTTCGTACGCTTCTCAACTACAGATTCGGTGACCGATGGATTGGTAGAGGCGGATGGACCAATTCCATGGCCTCCACGCTCTCCTGACCTCGACCCTCTTGACTTTCATTTATGGGGGCATTTGAAAGCTCGTCTAAGCAACCCCGCTACCTAATGTAGAGACTCTTCTTGCTCGTATTGTGGACGGCTGTGATACAATATGCCATTCTTCAGGGCTGCATCAGCGCATCAGGGATTCCATGCGACAGAGGGTGGATTCATGTATCCTCGGTAACGGAGGACATTTTGAACATTTCTTGTAACAAAGTGTTTGAAGTCATGCTGGTACATTCTGTTGCTGTGTATTTCCATTCCATAATTAATGTGATTTGAAGAGAAATAATAAAATGAGCTCTCACATGGAAAGTAAGCATTTCCGGACACATGTCCACATAACATATTTTCTTTCTTTGTGTGTGAGGAATGTTTCCTGAACGTTTGGCCGTACCTTTTTGTAACACCCTGTATAAATCCAGTACTAAATACTAGTCCAACTGTATTTAGATTTCCTTACATTACTTGAGACAGGTGATAGGATTGTCTTTTGGTCAGAACTGAATCCATTCGTTGGTACTGTACACTACAGTGTCTCTTTAAGTGTACAGTCACTGCAAAACATGTCTCTGGGTAGATATTTGGAAAATATTTATGCACTACACACTTTGTATGCTAATCTGATGACCAAATTTTTTTCTTAATGTAATCACTAAACCAATGTTAATGTAAATTAACTACCGTATTTACTCGAATCTAAGCCGCACCTGAAAAATGAGACTCGAAATCAAGGAAAAAAAAAAAAAATTCCCAAATCTATGCCGCACCTGAAATTTGAGACTCGAAATTCAAGGGGAGAAAAAGTTTTAGGCCGCACCTCCAAATCGAAACAAAGTTGGTCTATTGTAATATGAGACACAATTTAGGTTGAATGAATGATGATACAGCTACAGTAGTTTGATTCGAGTCGTAAGCTTAGCAGTTAAGCTTTACCAGGTAGCCATTGCTATGCGTCACGTGCTCCGTCCGTATTTATACGGATACCCTTCCTTTTTCACGTGCTTCGTCTGGTTTGAATCGGTTGCTTATTTTTCTTTGGTCTGATAAGCGCCGTTCTCTTTGTTATAGGTGTTTACGTCACTCTAAGCTGAAAATGCATTATTGTACTGTGTCATGCATTGTTTGACGCATTCTGATGATGAGTGTTTACGACCTGTCGCCGCTCGCGGCATGGCTTGCTTTTGTGCGCACTACCGCCGCTTACAATAAAAAAATAGAGGAATTGTCTGATTAGCGAAACAATGGCAAGAGACTGGTAGTTGTTGTTACTTACACTGCTGCTTTCTTTGATAATGATCAACAAGAACCAAATAATAGACTGTGTATGATAGAAGATGTTCTGAACGAGAGTTTGGTGAAAATTTTTCTCCGTTTGAAAATCTTTGCAGACGCCTCTTTAGTACATTACATTCGGCACAGAAATCAGAGTCATCTTAGATTTAAAAATCTAGTCAATTGCCGTGCTTCATTTCTGACTGTATCACTATTAGGCATAAGAATAATACGAATATAAACATGACATGATATGTATATTCTTCCGCATTTGCTGTTGTCTCACACTAGTTTCGAAGGTTATTAGGCCGACAGGATTTAAATGAGATAGCAGCAAACACGAAACAATACATGGCAAAATGTTTATATTCGTATTATTCTTATGGTGAAGAGGATACTGCATGTGATTCACAATTCATAAAAGTTCCTATTAGCAACCATCTCTTCTCACAGGTAGGAAAAAATTCAGAACGTAGAGTTTGACCATATTGACAAACATCCCAAACAATCCTGCCAGTCGGATTTTCGTAGTACATTGAAATGCTGCTACATTCGAAGATGAACTATACGAAATTTGTATTTACTTCGTTGGATAATGTATGAAAATGCAGTGGTTGAAACTCGGGGCGGAGAAAAAAGCTCGTGTTCCACCTTTTTTTTTTTTAATTTATTTACTGACGCAGAGGTTTTGGCTCCAGTATTTATCTTTGTGCCTGCAAAACATGCCTGTGTAGCGCTACATATATTCGACGGCAGAAGTTAGTTGTGGCGGCACCTACCAACATTTTTCAGATCTTCCGCTTACTTTGCACTCGATTCTAAGCTGCAGGCGATTTTTTTGATTACTAAAACCGGAAAAAAGTGCGGCTTAGATTCGAGTAAATACGGTAAACAAACACTGTTTTTTGGCCTTGTTACACAATTTTATCATTAATGTTGTTGCATGACCTAGGTTTCAGGTTATAAGCCCATTTTCAAGTACATTACTTAATAATAAAATTGTGAAACGAGGCCAAAAATAGTGTTTGTTTAGTTAATTTACAATGTTTCACCAAGATCTCACAGTTGCTTCAGTTAAAATGACAATGTTAATGTGGTTAAGACTGAACTGTTTGCTTTATTAAATCCTTTTAGAAGGATGTGTAATCAAATATTTGCTTATTTACAGATAAGACATTCAAGAGGAATCAAGCTAAAAGGATAGTTGATGAATTATTGGCCCAGAGTTAATATTGTCAACCATGCCAGCAGGAGTCTCCTGGCCCACCTACCTTAAATTTTTTGCTGCTTCATTGCTTTCCATGATGGCAGGAGCTCAGGCAGTCCACATTTATTATAAACCACTAAGTGATCTTGATGATTTCATCAAAGAAGAATTAGAAAGACGAAAAAGGGCACGTTAATGACTTTGTGAGAATTGCTGTAAATAAATTGTAGTTTAATTTTGGCATATACCTCAGACAAGCTGTACTTTAGACTTCTGTTTTGCAGCTTTGTGTAATATGAAGACACTTTTTCTGTGCCATAGTATATTGCCAAAACCAATGTGAATGTATATAATATGATAGAAATATTTATTTTGCAATAAAAACCAAAATTAAAATTTTCTTTTTGGCATTATTAATTAACAGTAGGTTAATTAATGTTATTTGGCTTATGCTTTGAGGTTATAATTTAAGTATTTGTGGAAAAGAACTGCTGTTACACTGAGAATCATTAACCTGTATAGAAATCCATTATTTTAAACATAGTAAAGGAAAACATAAATAATCATAGTAACCTCACATTGTAAACAATGAACAAGTATAATTCACTCGTAATACAGATGTTAAAAAAAAAATCTGAACACCTGTGGTGACACCAGAAGTATGGAGTGCTATCCTTATCTATGATCTATAAACTGCCAGCCAGAACTCAGATTATTCACAGTTGGGTGTAAGGCACACCAGTTTTGTCCAATGGGTTCCAGAGGTGCTCAGTAGATTTGAGGACGCACACAAGTACCTTAACATTTGTGGAATGTTCAAGCCATTCTGACAAAATTTGAAAGCCATGGAGTGATACACTACTTTCTTAGAAGTATAGGTCACCTGTATGGTCTTAGAAGCAAACAGATTTATGCACTTGATCTAACAATAAGTTTATGTAACATTCACCAATGAGAACATAGCAGTCTCATCACAGACCTCATTTCATTGTGTGCAAATATCCGCCCTCCTCCATGATACCTGCCTGAATGATGCTCTGTGAGGAAGTATGGTGCACTACCGCAGTTGGCTATTGACATACTTGCACCCATATTGATCTGTGCTGTTGCCTGTGGTGAGCATCGGTATACATTTGAGTTGATGGCTTCCATACCCCATAGAGTGATGGAAGTTATGGTTGTTTGGCACCGAAATGGTGAGGGATTTTTTACATCATGGCCTGTCCACTTGGTTACAATCCGTGATAGTCGACAGGGCCTCTGTAATCAACATGTTATATATCGTGCTGAGCACCAGTTATGAGGGTCGCCCAGAACATAATGTACCACTTTTTTTTTTTTTTTTTTTTCTCAACCAACAATGGTACGAATGCGAAACTTTAGATGTGCATTATTTGAAGTTTCCGGAGTCTGCATGCAAATTTTTCATTTCCTCCAACAGATAGTGTAGCTGCAGCAATATTTCAAAATGATACCTGTAAGTGATGTATGTTACAAGGAGCAAGTCATAATTGAATTTCTTAGTGCAAAGAAACAAGTTGTTAGGAATGTTCACAAACGTGTGTGCTGTTTATTGAGCATCTGCAATCGACAGAAGTACCTTTGGTTACTGGGCAAAGAGGATGAGGTCATTACGAAATGGCAATTTGGCAGAGCTCCAGGATTTCCAGTGTTTGGGGAGGCCATACAGGGCTGTTACATCTGACAACATGCATCTTGCTGATGTGCTCATTCGCGAAGACTGACGGCTAACTTGGCAGTTGGCGCAGATGCTATCAATCGGCAAGGAAAGTAGATGCAATTAGTACCCCAGGTGATTGATTGAGTGATTCAACATGATAACGCTCAGCCACACACAAGTTTGAGGACTTCAGAACACATCGCTAAACATGGTTGGACAGAGTTACTTCACCTATTGCCCCTTGTGGGTCCGGTGGTAAGAATAGGCCCGATGTATTCCCGCCTGTTGTAAGAGGTGACTAAAAGGAGTTTCACACATTTCGGCTTTTATGTGATCGTTCTGTGTCGGGTTTGACCTCCATTCTTCGAAATTTTCCCGAAGAGCGAGCCAGTTGGGGAAGACACCTTACATGGTGCATTGAGATCTTTAGCCCACTTTCTGGTTGTTGCATTGCAGTCTCGTCCCTTCTCCATCTCTTGGATGAGGATGCAGATGACAAGGGATGAAGCATAGTCAATCATCTCTTGATTGTGGTAATACACCAACAGTCTCTAAGTGTTCACGAGCTCTACTCAACGCACAGAAGCATGACCCCAAATCGTTCCCTTCCCTGGCAACACCTTGGGGACCGTCAGGCTAAGGATGACAGCGGATCTTATTCGCCTCGTTACCTTATATGTTCAAGAGCTGATGGGGAATCTTTTGTGACGATGTAGCCACAGCTTTCTGTTGAGCATTTAGAGGTCAAGTTTAGGGAGGTGGAGGGCTTGTCCAAAATGAGACCTGGGTCAGTCTTGATCAAAACAACATCCTCTGTCTAGTCACAGGAGCTGCTTGTGACAACCTGGGGGATGTTTCTGTAACCATCAGGCCCCATATGGTCCAGGGTATCATAACCTAACCTAACCTAACCTGACAGGGACCTTCTTTTGCAGTCTGACGATGAGCTGCGGGCCAATTTAGGACGACGAGGTGTACATTTAGTCCAGGGTCTCCACCGGGGTCCAAGGGATAATCAGGTGGCCACTGGTGCCTTAATCTTGGGTGATAAATTGCCCGAGAAGGTAAAGGTGATTGTGTACCGCTGTGATGTAAAGTCCTGTATCCCTCCCCCGATGCGGTGCTTTAAGTGCTAGAAGTTTGCCAATGTCTTCCCACTGTGAACCTCCAGCATCACGTGTCAAGATAGTGGACGCCCATCACATCTCAATACTCCATGTGCCCCGCCTCCCATCTTTGTCAACTGCAGAGAGCACCATTCGCCTTACTTGACCAATTACAGTATTCTCCAGAAAGAAAGGAAGATCATGGATTAAAAGACCATGGACCGACTGATCTCCACTGAGGCTAAGAGAAAATTTGAACACCTGCATCCTGTGTGTATTACATAGTCTTACGCCGCCACTACAGCAGTTATGGCACCATCAGCTCTGCCAACCCGTCACCTCTCGGAGCCGTAAGGCAACACTTGCCCCCTTGATGGTGGGGGGAATTTCCCTCCCTATTGCTCCTTCACCAGCTACTTTGGAAGCAACACCTCCCAAACCATCGGGGACGCCTGTCCCCACTCCTAAGCCAGAGAAGCTGAAGTCATCTTCGGCTACTCTCACGAGGAAGGGGTCCCTTGGGTCACTCCCTTCCCAGGTTTCTGCTAGTGGGAAAGGTGACACCTGCCAGCAGCTGAAGAGCCCAAAAGCAGCTGGTCGTAGGGCTTCACGCTCATCCTCAGTCCTGGAGACTGAGCCAGTGAAGTCCTCCCAGCCAGGGAAACCCAAGGAGCAGCGAGAGAAACCCAAAAACAAAACCCCTAAGACCAAGGAAGTTGTGGTGGCACCCACACCACCGCTACCTACAAGCTCTGTGTCTGAGGATGGGGTGGAGATTTTTGGCGTCCGCTGAGGACCTAGATCTTGCCAGAACCTCAGACACAATAGTTATACACTGCTTTGGCAATAAGTCGGTGGCAGCAGGTGACCCTGAGGCGTAAACTACCTCATTGAATGTTCCATGCTTTCCCAGTCTCAAGATGACGTCATACTCCAGTGGAATTGCGGCAGTTTTTTCCACTGCCTGGCTGAGGTACGGCAACTGTTAAGCTTTCCACCTGCTTTCTGCATTGCTCCACGAAACCTGGTTCCTGGCAATGCAGACCCCTGCCCTCAGCGGCTATAAGGAACCATAGCGATCATAATAGAGTGTCAGGTGGAGTTTGCATATATGTCCTAAACTCAGACTGTAGTGAAACTGTGCCCCTTCAAACTCCTCTAGAAGCTGTGGCTGTCAGAATAACAACACAGGAAATAACTGTCGACAACGTATATCTTCCTCCAGATGGTTCAGTACCCCTGAATGTATTAGCTGCACTGATTGATCAACTCCCTAAACCTTTCCTACTTCTGGGAGATTTTAATGCCCATAACCCCCTTGTGGGGCGACACCGTGCATACTGGCCGAGGCAGAGATGTCGAAACTTTACTGTCTCAATTCGACCTCTGCCTCTTAAATACTGGGGCCGCCATACTTTCAGTGTGGCTCATTGTAGTTACTCGGCCATTAATTTATCACTTTGCAGTCCAGGTCTTCTCCCATCTATCCACTGGAGAGCACATGACGACTTGTGTGGTAGTGACCACTTTCCCATCTTCCTGTCTCTGCCCCTCAGGCCCATGGACGCCTGCCCAGATGGGCTTTAAACAAGGCGGACTCAGAAACTTTCACCTCTTGCTGTCACCGTTGAATCTCCCCCACATGGTATCATCGATGTGATGGTTGAGCAGGTAACTACAACAATTGTTTCTGCAGCAGAAACGTGATCCATCGCTCTTTAGAGTGCCCGAGGGGTAAGGCAGTCCCTTGGTGGTCGCCGAAAGTTGCTGAAGCAATTAAGGAGCATTGGCGAGCTCTACAGCGACACCCTGTGTGGAGCACTTCATAGCCTTTAAACAGCTCCGTGCGCACGCTCGCCAATTTATCAAACGACGGAAGCGGGAGAGGTACGTTTCGACCATTGGGTGTCATACGTCATCTTCCCAAGTCTGGGCAAAGATCAAACGGCTTATCGGGCACCAGGTGTTCCTGGTGTTACCATAAATAGCGTGTTATCTACCAACACAAATGCGATTGCTGAGTACTTTGCTGAGCACTATGCTCAAGTCTCTGCATCAGAGAATTACCCCCCAGCCTTTCGCACTCTCAAACGGTGGCTGGAAGGGAACGTCCTAGCATTCGCTACACACCACAGTGAATGCTATAACACCCTATTTACAGAGTGGGAGCACCTCAGTGCCCATGCACATTGCCCCGACAAAGCTCCTGGGCCTGATAGGATCCACAGCCAAATGATTAAACATCTTTCAACTGACTACAAGCAACGTCTCCTCATCATCTTCAACCGGATCTGGTGTGATAGCGTCTTTTCATCACAATGGCGGGAGAGCACCATCATTCCAGTGCTCAAACCCTGTAAAAACCCGCTTAGGATTGGTTTTTGATGCTTGATTGACTTGGCTTTCTCATCTTTGTCAGCTTAAGCAGAAGTGCTGTCAGCACCTGAATGCCCTCCATTGCCTGAGCAACACCAATTGGGGTGCAGATCACTCTTCACTGCTGAGGCTCTACAGAGCCCTTGTTCAATCCTGAATTGACTATGGGAGGGTGGTTTATGGTTTGACAGCGCCATCAGCGTTGCATTTACTCGACTCTGTGCACCACTGCGTGGTTCGACTAGCGACAGGAGCTTTTAGGACAAGTCCGGTGACCAGCGTATGATAGAGGCTGGGGTTCCTCCATTGGAGATCAAACTTGCACAACTGCTCACCATTTATGCAGCACACATTCATAGTTCTCCTGAGCATATGAATTACTGTCTCCTTTTCCCGCACTCAGCAGTCCATCTCTTGCATCGGAGCCCAGATCGGGGCTAATGATTGCAGTTCGTGTGATCGCTTCTGTCTGAACTGAAGTCCTTGCCTTTACCGCCTCTCCTTGAGGTCCATTCATGTACACCTACGTGGTGTAGCTGTAGGCCAAAGCTTTGCATAGATGTTTTGCATGGCCCGAAGGACTCCGTTAACCCTGCGGCTCTCCGCTGTCACTTCCTCTAGATTCTTGACATGTTTCAGGGCTCTGAAGTGGTTTACACTGACTGCTTGATGCCCGATGGGTGCGTTGGCTTTGCTTATGTTCACGGTGGCCATATTGAACACCATTCCTTATCTGATGGCTGCCATGTATTCGCTGCAGAGCTAGTGGCCATTTCTTGTGCAATTCAGTATCTCTGTTCATGCCCTGGGGAGTCTGACTCCTTGAGCAGCCTGAAAACTATCGACCAGTGCTACCCTTGTCACCCTGTGGTGTAGCGTCCATCCATGAGTTTGGTGATATTCGTCTGGACCCCTGGTCACGTCGGAATCCCAGGAAATGAACTTGCTGACAGGCTGGCCACACAGGCTACACAGAAACCACTTCTGGAGATGGGCATCCCCACAACTGACCTGCATTCATTATTAGGCCGCAAGGTTTTTCAGCTTTGGGAGACGGAATGGCAAAATATCTGTACGCACAACAAACTGAGAGCCATTAAGGGGACCACAAATGTGTGGAAGTCCTCGATGAGGGCCTCTCGCAGGGACTCCGTGGTTCTCTGCCGGCTCTGCATTGGCCATGCCTGGGTGACCCACGACTACCTCCTGCGCCGTGAAGATCCTCCTCAGTGTTGGTGCGGTGCTCGGTTGACAGTGGCCCATATTCTTCTGCTCTGTCCTTCTTTGGCTGCCCTGCCATTTCATCTTCGGTTGCCGGACTCTTTATCATTGATTTTAGCAGACAACGCCTCATCAGCTGATTTGGTTTTACGTTCCATCTGTGAGCGTGGGTTTTATCGTTCGATCTGAGTTTTAATGCATGTCCCTTGTCCATCTGTGTCCTCCACCCTAATGGTTTTAGGGTGGAGGTTTTAATGTATTGCAGAGTGGCTGGTTTTTCCTTCTTATTTCTGTGTTTGGCCAGCCACTGTAATCTGCGTCCTTGTTTTATTCCCTGCTAACTGTTTCTTGCATATCTGTTGTTTTCGTGTCTTCTTTTGTTCCTTTCAGTGTTCGTTGCCTTTCCTTTGTTCTTGTGGTCTTCCTTTCTTTCTGTTTGTGTTATATGTCTCGTCTGTTTTATTCTCACACTTGTGGCATTGTTTTATTAGGAACAAGGGACCGATGACCATGTAGTTTGGTGCCCCCCCACCCCTGTTTTAACTCTTTTAAACCAACCAACCAACTTCACCTATTCTACAGCCTTGACTGTGGGTCATTAAGGATGCCATTCGTGGAAGGCATTTTGAGGATAACGAAGAGGTGATTCCCACAGTGAAGAAATGGCTTTGTCACCAGGACAAGCAGCGGTACCAATAAGACATACACACCATAGAAGAGGAAGGAGGTATGTGGAAAAATAGGGAGTGTAGAAGAAATATCAGTCTTTCTTGTGTTCAATAAATAATTATTGAAGAAAAAACATGTGCATTACTGTCAGGGTGACCCATCGCTTCTGGCCAAGAGATTGTCACTCTGCTTGGCAGGTCAGTGTCTGACAACACCCCAGTTGTGTGATGTGCTGAAGTATTCCATTCATCATCACTAAAGGAGTGCAACTTCTCGTGCTGCAGCTATTGCCAATTAGTTGTCCATGAGTATGAATATGAAAGAGTTGTTTCTTTTTTTAGAACACTTGAAATATTCATAAATAATTTTTTACAAAATAAAATAACCAAAAGCACATTCCGTTTAGTGGAACTACATACCCTTTTAGTTTACAATTTCATTGTGGTGTAATCATTATTGCAAATAGATAACTTGGATGAAAAAAAAAACAAACCTTGTGAGGTTTTATGGTAATAATTGTGCCATGTGTACAGTTGGTGAAAAAAAGGTGAAATTTATGGACGACTTTCTTAGTTTATAAAGGGGGCAGGCTGGAATTCTGAGGTAAACCACAAACAGAAATGAGAAGTTAAAGCATGTGTACAAGTAGGGACATGTTGATTACTTTGAAAATAAAATGCTCAGAACTTTAAAATGACAGACAACATTGCAAGCTACTGACAATTTGGATTTAGGAACCATTGTATATAGAATTTGATTGTTAATTAATGCAGAAAATGAACTTAGATCAAGCTGAACTCCGAAATCTGTATTCTAGGAACATTAATCTGAGATTAGTCCAACACTGGCTAGCAAATTGGCAAATCAAGTTCAGTGTGAGCCGATAAAAAATGGAATACATTTTGTGCAAATAAAAGTTGTAAATGATCAAATAATAAACAATAACTGAACATCTCTTACAAAAATGCTCTCTAGGCTTGAACAACAGTAAATTCTAGGCAAGTCATGGTCACCGGTGGGTAATAATTTACTGTAGAACATGCCCATTGCTGGAACTGCATGCACATTGCTGAACGGGAGTAGTATGTACAGTGTTAGACACAAAAACTGAGTGCCGGCCGGCCGCCACAGAGACTAAGTCCGAGTCGTTCACTTAAGGTGGCCAATAAATCTGACAGCCCCTGACACCACTGAGTCTGGCCATCTGCACAGTCTGGCAACATTGTAAGATGCAGAAGTCGCAGGAGGATATGTTATCTATTTCCGAGATGAGGTGTTGTGTGAGCCCATGGTCTAGTGGGAATCGTTGTGCATTCTAAACTTGTTGTTGCATGCTGACGTCCGACTGCCTCTCTCTCTCTTTTTTTTTTAACAACATTTTGGCCATCGTCTAAAGTTAAAAGTCTGTTTGAATATCTAAGATAATTCGCTTTACTTTGTACCCACCAGTGAAACAATTCCGCAGGACAGCTCGTGGCTGCGTCGTGATCAGAACAGTTTATGCTTGAGTGTTTCCTCAAGCTGCAGCGGCCACCGGCCAGACGCCACCTGCCACCTGAAATCGGGCGCCACCCAGGTGAATGCAGCGTGGTGCTGTCAGTATATGTATAAGCTGTCATTTTCGAATTTGAACTTCTAGTTATCATCTTGCAGTTAAGCATTGGAGATCATATACTTGAAAATCATGAACTGCGGTTAAGCGTTGTAAAATGGGTCGCAAGTGGAGAAAGGTCATCTGCAACACAATATTTACTTTTTGTATAATAGAGGGGTGAACGCAGAGGAGGCAGCTCAAAAGACTTGAACTGTGTGTAGCACGAGTGCTTTTGGGAAAAATACAACAAGAAAAGATATTCTTGTTTCAACAAAGGTCGTTCTGACATGAATGATTTTCCACATTAAGGAAGTCTCGACTACCGATATAAGTGATGGATTACCATTCATTTAACCATCATGCGACATTTGCATTCAACAGGCAAGGTTCAGAAGTCTGGTGTAGGAGTACTGCATGTCCTAATTAAACACAACAAAAATCAACAGAGTGATTACTATTGCAGTTTTGCTTGAACATCGTCAGGTCGCTCATTGAGCATTCCTGTGGAAGACTGTTACTGGTGACTAGTTATGCCTTTGTCGTTAACTTCCTAAGAAGAAATGAAAGGCTGAGCCCTATTAAAAGACCTAAACTCTAGCAAAGAGTAGTGTGAACATAATGTTTTCCATCTGATAGCTCCAAAAGTGTGTTTTGCACTACGTATTCTTCCCTCAAGGATGTGTCCATCACAGCTGGAATTTGTTGCCTACAATTGAGACACCTTTCGGTTGCAGAATAAGAAAACTGACTGACAAAACTACATCATGTGTGCTACTGCATGATAACACACACTGTTGATTTGAGGAACAAAACTATCCAGGAAATTGATAGGGAAGTCATCTCTCAGGCACTTGTTCCCCTGATCGCGTACTCATAAAATTTTACCTTTCCTGCTCTTGATCGATCAGCCGCCAAGGCAACTCATTTCTAGACGAAAATGCTCTTCAAACTACACTGGTTTAATGACATTGTTAGAACCTGTAGGTTGCTACAGGCATAGAAGTTTTAAACTACTTTAGCATTGTCAGAGTGTTTTAGATATTGTAAAAGAATACACGTTTGCTGATTAATTTCTTTTTGATAATTACTATTGCGTTCAATAAACTAATGGAAAAAGCAATTAAAATATTCACTGTACTAATGCAAATTAAATTCAACTTACTATAGAAACATCACAACGGCAGTCTATCTTCTATCTTAATGAAGCATTAAGTGTGTGTAAGATGATTGTGCCTATTTTAACACGAATTAGTAGGATATTACCAACTTTCGAAGTGAAAAACTTCCAGACGGCAGGAAATGTGCACTGATCCAACCACTCCATGAAAAAGGTCACAAATCTGATGTGAATAACTACAGAGGAATTTCCCTCCTTACAGTCCCTCATACAATCATCTCCACGTGCCTCTTACAACATGCACAAGAACAAGTCAAAACCCTAATTGTTTGGCGCCGAACAAATTTTCTACCTGAAATCCACACTGAAAATACTGTGGTGCTGTGCAGACGAAAAAAGTAGTTTTTCACAATTATCAGATGACAGATGGAGTTTATCAGATTCCACTAATTATGACTGCATTATTAATTGTTGGTTCACAGGCACTTTTCTGCCATTTATTGTAACTATTTTTTGAGTGTTAGAGCTGGAAGAATAGAAACATCAGGTCTTCGCCATATGGAATATTCGAATTCACCGTAAGTCTTCACGTTTCGAGCAATGGCAGAATATCCGTCAGAAAATCTGACAAGAAGCAGCCAGGTCACGTCTGTCTTCTGGCGAGTGTGTCGATGACAATGATCTCAATAACAATATTGTATACCAAAGATACATTGCCACATCAGCCACTGGAGAAGCTCCAAAATTGTGAATTGCGTCTGCTGAATACGCTTTTGAGGTTTTGGTCCGAATAGGACAGTGTTTTCGTTCGCCTTTCGAGACTCGCTGAATGCGAGGTTTTTAATTTCTTGTAGCAGAGCTACAAGCAGACAGGTAGGAACTCAATAAGGGAATTTTAAGACAACGCTTGAGCAAAATTTGTCTTACTACTTTCAGTATCCCTTAGTGTCAGAGCAAGAACCGTATGGTACTGCAAAATTCATAATGCCACTTTTGTTTTCTGCTGACATATTTTTTGTTGTTGTGAATACATAATTTTATCTATGAACTGTGACATTTTCATAATACTTGAGTATGATACAAGACATGAAGTAAATACAGACCTTCTCGAAGTCGAAAGTTGTCCTACTAATTCATGTTAAAATAGGCACAATTGTCTTATCGACACTTAATGCTTTATTAAGATAGACTGCCGTTGTGATCTTTCTATAGAAAGTTGAATTTCATTTGTATTAATACAATGAATATTTTGTGTGTTTTCCATTAGTTTATTGAACACAATCCTCCTCAGGGGACACTGCCTTAATGTAGCACTGTCCGTGTGGGCGAGGATCTGGAAAGCTATGCCGGTGGTAGCTTAGCTACCAGAAGGGTCACCCAAGCTCTGATACCGAGCACCGCGGGTTTCGAATGCACACCAGACGGCATGGACCTCGATTACCATTAGAGGTCTCTCCAGCCGTCGTGCCATAAGCCGTAGCTGCGTGCGCGCTCCTGGCCCGCGTATAATGTGAGGGCGCCATAGTGGAGCACGTGGTCCCAGTGGCCAATAGCAGCGTACTCTAACAGGTATTTAAGTGCCTGCCTCTTGCTCAGCAGGCAGTCTGATATTCGGGTTAGTCTATTGACATCTCGCCTACACACAGTGTTTACTTGGTTTCCGTGTCTGAGTGGATGTTGTGGATTCGTGAGGTTTCGCTTGTGACCCTGTTGTTATTTGCTTGTGGTTGTTCGTTAGGTCTTGTTCAGTTGTCCATTGTTGTTCGTGTCCGTCCTTCCCCGTTTGTTTTGTTTGTTCGTGGGCTGCTCCTGTTTGGTCCCACCACGCTTTCGTTCTCGGCAACCCCGCGACCGTTCTGGTCGTGGTTACAACACAAGCCGGACAGGCCAAAGGGGAGGAGCCAGACAAAGTGTGTCCCACAATGGCCTATCACTTCCCCTTTCCTATCCCAAACCTGTCCTCACCATTTCCTTTTCCTGTCATTTCCTGTTATATGTATAAGACCTCAAAAGCAGCGACAGCGGAGAAAGAGTCTTCCGGAATGGGAAGCTGGCGGAAGAGGTACCTTTCCTCTTTGGATACAAAAAGAGTACAAGTAGCGACTGTACCCGAGGGGCGGCTACTGACAGCGTCTGACTCGTAGTGAGCGGCTGATTTTTTATGTCTAAGACTGTTCATGTAGATAAATCAGTAAAGTCATTTTTATCAATCAATAATGCTATGAAGTTTTATCTCTGTGGCTACATGCCTGGCTGCAGATTCACAGGCCCTGGGTTCAATCCCAGGTCATTCCTAGTTTGTTTGGTTTTTTTTTTTCTTTGTTTCTGGCAATGATTGTCAATGTGTAAAATGCTGAGTTGCACCATGGTTTGGAGTCCACATTAAATTATATGCCCCATACACTGAGGTGACTAAAGTCATGGGATAGTGATATGCACATACAGAGATGGTGGTTGTATCACATGCATGAGGTACAAAATGTTGGTGCATCTGTGGAGCTTCCATTTGTACTCGGGTGATCATGGCTGCACGACTGCAATTAACAACCTTTGAACACAGAATGCTAGTTGGAGCTATACACATGGCACATCCCATTTCAGAAATCATTAGGGAATTCAGTATTCAGAGATCCATAGTATCAGGAGAGCTGAGAACATCAAATCGAGCGGTTATAGGCGCTACAGTCTGGAACCGCACGACCGCTATGGTCGCAGGTTCGAATCCTGCCTTGGGCATGGATGTGTGTGATGTCATTAGGTTAGTTAGGTTTAAGTAGTTCTACGTTCTGGGGGACTGATGACCTCAGATGTTAAATCCCATAGTGCTCCGAGCCATTTTGAGCCAATATTAAATTTCAGGCATTACCTCTCACCACGGATGACGCAGTGGCCGATGGGCTGCACTTCATGACTAAAAGCTGTGGCGTTTGCACAGAGTTGACAGTGCTAACAGCCAAGCAACACTGCATGAAATAACCACAGAAATCAATGTGGGTTGTACGATGAAGTGCGGCAAAATTTGGCATTAACGGGCTATGGCAGCAGTCAACAGATGCAAGTGCCTTTGCTAACAGCATGACATTGCCTGCAGCCCCTCTCCTGGGCTTGTTACCATATTGGTTGGACTCTATAGATGACTGGAAAACTGTGGGCTGGTCAGATGAGTCCCAAAACTGGCTCTGAGCACTATGGGACTTAACATATGAGATCATTAGTCCCCTAGAACTTAGAACTACTTAAACCTAATGAACCTAAGGACATCACACACATCCGTGCCCGAGGCAGGATTCAAACCTGTGACTGTAGCGGTTGTGCAGTTCCAGACTGAAGTGCCTAGAACCGCTCGGCCACTGCGGCTGGCGATGAGTCCCAATTTTGGCTAGTAAGTACTGTTGGTAGCGTTTGAGTGTGGCACAGACCCCACAAAGCTACAGACCCAGGTTGTCAGCGAGGCACAGTGCAAGCTGATGGTGGCTCTGTCTACACGGAATGGACTCGGTCCTCTGGTCCACCTGAACCAGTTATTGACGGGAAATGGTTGTTTGGCTACTTGGAGACCATCTGCAGCCATTCATGGACTGAATGTTCCCAAACAATGATGCACCATGTCACTAGACCACATTTGTTTGCAACTGGTTTGAAGAACATTCTGGACAATTCAAGTGAATGATTTGGCCGTCCAGATCACCTGACGTCAATCCCATTGAACACTTATGGGACATAATCGAGAGATCAGTCTGTGTACAAAATCCTGCACCAGCAACATTTTCACAATTGTGGTTAAGCTATAGAGGCAGTGCGGCTCAACTTTTCTGCAGGGGACTTCCATTGTCTTGTTGAGTCCATGCCACATTGAGTTGCAGTGCTATGCTGGGCAAAAGGATGTCACACATGATATTAGGAGGTATCCAATGACTTTTGTCACCTTAAGTGTACATTTGTATAGGTAAGTCTACTCAAAGATCTGAGCAAGTCAAGGGCATACCTCCTACAGAGCACTATGCATAGTAAATCACTGTCGGGTTCAAATTAACCTTCAGAGTCGACAACAGCTCTAGCTAAGCAGACAGTGCAAATGTATACCTGTGCCACTGTATTGATATGTTCTTTAGCACTGAATAACAATGGCTTTAAAATCTACTAAGATTCTTCCATATATGAAGGCATCTAAATCCGTGGCCAACAACCTGTAATATGTATGAATGCTTTGTGTTCAGCAAACTGCTGAAACTCCACGAGAAGCAACACCAAGGTTCGCTCCACTTTATGTCCAATTGGTTGACCCACCTAATGGCTACAACAAGCTATTGACCAACGTATTCTCTATGGTATGGGGTATAAAGATATTGACAACACTACATTTTGAAATCAAACTGCAGAATACACCACTTGCTGTTTTATTGGGGTTCTGAGCCACTGATGGGCAGTGTTCAGAGTTGAAAACTTTTAAGGTAGCGAATTATATTGTTCCTTTTTGTTTACTTTACAGATGTCTACTTAAATGTTTTCAGCTCTAGAGAATTTTTTCTGTTTATTTTCTTCCATCTTTACAACATGAAATCTTCAGTAATGTTGATAATTGATTTAGTGGTGTTGCTGAGCATGTCTCATGGTAATGTAAGGCAATACAACCTCTTTCAGGTGATAGTTTACTGTTATCCAACATAGTTAAGGAAGAACCTAGTTCACAAATTCACTATTGCCAAATGTGATACCCAGTCAGCTATGTTTATCCAATCTGCCTGTAATTAATCTCCCAGTCCACAGGAAAACATTTACTTGCTTTGAAGCAGCTGTTGGCCTTGTAATTGGGTTGCGTAGGACATACTGGACAATGTGGTCAGTATGCTAATGATTGTGTACAATGAACAAATGCAAAAATATTGGCATACTTGAAGCACTGAGACTTCATAGTGCATATAACAAAGGAAATGCTAATACATAACTAATTCCAATCACAAAGCATATTCAAATACATTTATTATTATTATTTTCCTCCTCTGTTGAATTTTCAAGTTGGCAAGTTAAAATTTCGCCTGGAAAAAATCTGCAGAAATAAGTTTCCAAGTCCCAAAACTGCAAATCTGTAATCACTCGAATGAGGCTGTACACAAATGAAAGACCAAATTAGATGTATGTAAATGCAGTACAAGTGATCCAACTTCTAAATTTAGGATTCTCTCTCTCTCTCGCACACACAGACACACCACTTGTAAGTAAAAAATTGACTATCAGTATGTCTCAAATTTGAGTTTATTCACATTGGTGAGTTGCATGTGTTTATGGCAGTTTTGTTACAATATGTTCACACCTGGTACAATTATTTAAAAATAAATTGCCAAATCACAGTGTGATTTGGATTCCATGACTAACAACCCTCCATGTTTCTTGTCAAAAATTGGACTTTAGCTGGAGGACACTATAATGTCTTTAACAGGACCACGATGATTAAAACGCACATTTACATTTTCAGGGATAGCTTTACAGACAGGCACATTAATCTGACAGCAGTGGCTGGTTCCCAATAAATGTTTTATTTCAACTAACAGCTTTTTATTATATGTAAAATTGCTTTACAAATTGAAGAGTGTAAGATTTTTTAAATTTGAAATCAATAAATTAATGCACAATATAAATATTTTTAAAGATAATTGGAAGCCGTGATTTTATTCATTTGGTCTTATAGTCTAATTTCTTAAGAGTTTATTTTAGTTTTACTGGTTTAAATTCAAAATGTTCGGCTTGTAATAAAATGCATGTAGCACCACTATAATTCCATACACGTGCAGGAAAAGTCAACAGATTTCAACTGATAAATCCTGTTTTAAAACAGGTTGTGAATTTGAATGAGAATTGTTTTCTTTCATAAAGATATACATCCTGTTTAACTAGTAATAGTTGTCACCAGGCTTTCAGAGACCACAATAATCAAAGAGGATTGAAATGTGAATTTGTGACAACTGAAATACAGGAATTGAGTACATTAAATATTTTACATGATATGTAACTTATCTAGTTATTTTAAGGAATGGTTAAGCAAGCTGGCTGCCTACATTACTTAGTGCACAGCTCTTTTTTATGTTGTTAGTATTCTACAATAGTTGTCTATTTGAACATACATTTGAAATAACACCATACATTTTCTTAGATGATAATTGGTGTTTCCAAGAGGAGGTCACTTGCTGATTCTATATACACTTTTTTCGGCTATATAAATGTAGTTATGTCCTAAAAGTCTCTATGATTATATTCCTGGCTAAAAGTCTAATTGCAGCCAAGTTCTGGTGCTATGTTTAAGACATCTCACTTAAACGTGTATTTTGACCTGTTATGTATCCAAAATTCATTCACTGCTCATTGCCTTGTCCTACACACATAACATTGGAACTAACAACCAAATTCAACACTTTTAACTGTTCTTCAGAGGCAACAATGTGTTAACAGCTCCAAGTTTCATTTTACTACATATATGATTTGTAGAAGTCCTATTTTTATGTATGGACAAAATGATTTAAATGTCAGTTAATGACAATAGTGACTCTGCAGTGTAATAAATGGATATCTGACCATACAAGTATGGGTTGACGTATGTCATTAGTATCTGTACTTTTTAATAAACAAGTAAGTGTAAATGAGAATAGTTTTGATGTCTGATTTAATTTACTATGTAGTAGTATATTTACTAAAATAGATATTTTTCAACTTAGTTGTACACAATGCAATGTCAGCAGAAGTTATGTTTAAATCATTAGATCCTTATAGTAAACACAAGGTGAGAAAAAGTAATGGAAGAATATCTTACCATTTAGCTTGTATTTGGAATAAAGTGTAATTTCAGTAGCATAGAGTTTTGAATGAACATAACTTTAGTATTTTATAAAATGTTTTCTGTGAATTAAACCTTTAAGTACCATAAGGCATTGTCATACAATGTTTTCTTTTTTTTTAAGTACAACTACATTCATCACTTATTTTAGATTACAGGAAATGATTTCCCTTATATGTTATTTTGAGATTCTTGTGCCACATGATACTTTCTCTTAAGTCATTTGCCAGTGACTAATACAGCAAACTTTGTTTATGGCATTAGTGTAATCTATTAATTTTATATTTGTTACAAATATTCTATAGTATTCTATATATGCAATATATAGCTTTTATTATAAACATAAATCAAACCTCAGCATGCATTATGATTCACATTTTAAAACACAACAACAATTCACTGACTTCTCAATGAAAAATATTTATCACAAAACAGACACATTCTGTTCACATGCGGCAAATACAATCGGGTGGTCGCCTATTGCTCTCTCTGTGGAGTCGGCGAGTGGTACTGTCTCCAAACTGTATTCCTGAGCCAATTCTTTCTGGATCCACTTCCCCTGAAAAAGTGTTAATTCAATATGCTATCTGCCAAAATACACACACACACACACACACACACACACACACACACACACACACACAAAAGTTATCTGTTCATTCTTCTGAGTCTGTAGTACTTTCATTAATTGAACTTAAGCAGTGGTACAAGGATTCACATACCTCCGGAAGGTAGACCTACCCCTGGGCATACGTGAAGATATTTCAATGGGTATGACAAACTTAAAATAAGCAATATACATATTCATTTAATTATGCACTGAATATACATTCTCCTTTTCATGATTTAAAAATGATTAATATATTGCTGTGGATTAAGTCATTACTGCAATTAACATACAGTTAAGCTGATGCATCACTGGGGGTACAAAGCTGAGTATGAAAGTGGTATGTGAAGAAGAAAGAAATACTGACAGTTTTCCAACTGTCTGCATTCTGTTTCACTGAAAAGGTGTGAGGATGTCAATTAAAAATAATTTGAATCTAGTCTTTAAACACTTACTCAGCCACCTATTTGTGTAGAAGGTAAATATATTGTGCAGAAAATTATATTACTTTTTGTTTGCATACAAATCATACCTGTGGTGTCACCGCCAGACACCACACTTGCTAGGTGGTAGCCTTTTTAATCGGCCGCGGTCCGTTAGTATACGTCGGACCCGCGTGTCGCCACTATCAGTGATTGCAGACCGAGCGCCGCCACACGGAAGGTCTAGAGAGACGTACTAGCACTCACCCCAGTTGTACAGCCGACTTTGCTAGCGACGCTACACTGACAAATACGCTCTCATTTGCCGAGACGATAGTTAGCATAGCCTTCAGCTAAGTCAATTGCTACGACCTAGCAAGGCGCCATCACCAAGTTCCAATGTTCACCAATTATGGATTGAAGTTAAGTATTCCAGAAGCTACGTACTTTTCTTTATAGCATTCATTACGTATCCTGTTTCAGACCTCACGCCAGCCTGCGTGAGTTTAAGCGCGTGCCTTTCGGCTTCCTCTCATTGTGTCTAGGCTGTCTTGCCTAGACACAACAATACCCATGCACACAAACCTGTTTACATTTGACAGCCTTTGAAAAAATAGCAGGTATAGTATTTCACAGACATGAAGTATTATTCACATTCACACATTGGTGCTCAAGTCTCACAGTTAAGCCTATCTTGAGCCATCACTGTAAACAGTCTGCAACCACATTTGCACCCCTCTGGACAGCTGGGAGCAACAATTGAAGTCTCCTGCTCTCCAACACATTCAATTCGAAGTTGAAATATTTGATTGTTTTACCACCGTCAAATCATTGTTGACTACAGCACTCGTTGTCTCCTGTCCTCACTGTTGTTGTTCTGATATTTGCTTTTTACTGAGTGCCAATAAGTAGCTTTTAGTTCGGCTCTTCATCCACACTCATGAATAGGCATTTACTTAAAATAGCAAACTTAAGTGTCTGGATCAGAATGCCTGAATACCCAGTAGTATGGGATTGGGAAAAGCATATGATTGGATAATAAGTGGTTGGTTGCGGACCAAACTACTAGGTCATCAGTCCCTCCATCGTTGGACAGACTAGTCTATGTGACAGTACATTAGAGATGGTTGGTTGGTTTAAAAGAGGGGGACAGGGACCAAACTACGCAGTCATCGGTCGCTTGTTCCTAATAAAACAATGCCACAAGTGTGAGAATAAAACAGGTGAGACATAGAACAAAATGTAGAGAAAGAAAGAAACGAACACTGAAAGGAACAAAACAGGACAAGAAAACAACAGAGAGATGCAAGAAACAGAAGAGAGTAAAACAAGAAAGCAGATTACAGTGGCTGGCCAACCACAGAAATAAGAAGGAAAAGTCAGCCACTCTGCAACACATTAAAACCTCCACCCTAAAACCTATAGAGTGGAGGACAGAGGGACAAAGGACATGCGTTAAAACTCTGATCAAATGATAAAACCCACCCTCACAGATGGAATGTAAAACCACATCAGATGATGAGGTGTTGTCTGCTAAAATCAATGATAACGAGTCTGGCAACCGAAGGTGAAGTCGCAGGGCAGCCAAAGAAGGACAGAGCAGAAGAATATGGGCCACTGTCAACAGGGTGCCACACCGACACTGAGGTGGGTCTTCACGGCGCAGGAGGTCCCTGCGATAGGCCCTCATCGAGGACTTCCACACATTTGTGGTCCCATTAATGGCTCTTAAGTTTGTTGTGCATAATGATATTTTGTCATTCCATTTCCCAAAGCTGAAAAACCTTGCAGCGTAATAATGAACGCAGGTCAGTTGCAGGGGTGCCCATCTCCAGAAGTGGTTTCCATGTAGCCTGTTTGGCCAGCCTGTCAGCAAGTTCATTTGCTGGGATTCTGACGTGACCAGGGGTCCAGACGAACACCACTGAACGACTGGACCGTTCCAGGGCATAGATGGACTCCTGGAAGGACACTACCAAAGGATGATGAGGGTAGCACTGGTCGATAGTTTTCAGGCTGCTCAAGGAGTCAGTACATAAAAGAAGACTCCCCAGGGCATGAACAGAGATACTGAAGTGCACAAGAAATGGCTACATACACTGCAGCCATCTGGTAAGGAATGCTGTTCAATGTGGCCGCTGTCAATGTAGGCAAAGCCTACACGACCATAAGTCATTGAGCCATCAGTGTAAACCACTTCAGAGCCCCGGAAGACGTCAAGAATCAAGAGGAAGTAACAGCGGAGAGCCGCAGGGTTAACGGAGTCCTTATGGCCACTTGACAGGTCCAGACGAAGATGCGGCCAAGGCATACACCATGGAGACATACGTGAACGGATCGCAAGTACAGGTGGTGAAGTGAAGGACTCCAGTTCGGAGAGAAGGGACCGCACACAAACCGCAATCATTAGCCCCGACCTGGGCCACTGATGTGGGAGATGGACTGTCACAGGCAGGGAAAGGAGACAGTAATTCATATGCTCAGGAGAACTACGAATGTGTGCTGCGTAACTGGCGAGCAGTTGCACACGTCTGATCTGCAATGGAGGGACCCCAGCCTCCACCAGTACGCTCGTCACCAGACTCGTCCTAAAGCTCCTGTCGCTAGTCGAACCCTGCAGTGGTGCACAGGGTCGAGTAAATGCAATGCTGAGGGCACTGCCGAACCATAAACCACACTCCCACAGTCAATTCGGGACTGGACAAGGGCTCTGTAGAGCCGCAGCAGCGTAGAGCAATCTGCACCCCAATTGTTGTTGCTCAGGCAATGGAGGGCATTGAGGTGCTGCCGGCACTTCTGCTTGAGCTGAAGAAGATGAAGCCAAGTCAACCAAGTGTCGAAAACCAGTCCTAAGGATCGATATGTCTCCACTACACTACAGTGAGTGGATCATCATGAAGGTAAAGTTCTGGGTCCGGATGAATGGTACGCCGCCAACAGAAGTGCAAGACGTCTGCATACAGAGAAGGTGAGATGGATGGCCTGACAGCTGCTGCTAGATCATTAATGGCCACTAAAAAATAGACACACACTCAATACAGAGCCCTGCGGGACTCCATTCTCCTGGATATGAATGGAACAATGGGAGGCACCAACTTGGGCATGGAAAGTACTGAGCAACAGGAAGTTTCGGATAAAAATTGGGAGTGGGCCCCAGAGACCCCACTCATACAATGTGGCAAGGATATGATGTCGCCAGGTCGTGTCATATGCTTTTCATAAATCAAAAAAGACAGCAACCACGTGTTGGCATCTGGAAAAGGCTGTTCGGATGGCAGACTTGAGGGACACACGATTATCAGCGGTAGAGCGACCGTGGCGGAAGCTGCCCTGACATAGAGCCAGTTGGCCACATGACTCCAGGACCTGCCCAACCCAACCGCCGATACACAATACGTTCCAGCAGCTTACAAAGAACGTTGGTGAGGGTGATGGGCCGATAGCTACCCACATCAAGCATGTTTTTACTGGGTTTGAGCACCGGAATGATGGTGCTCTCCTGCCATTGCGATGGAAAGACGCCATCACACTAGATCCGGTTGAAGATGACGAGGAGATGTGACTAGTAGTCAGATGAGAGATGTTTAATCATCTGGCTGTGGATCTGATCAGGCCCAGGAGCTGTGTCGGGGATTATGCAAGGGCACTGAAGAACTCCCACTCTGTAAATGGGAAGTTATAGGATTCACTGTGGCGTGTAGTGAATAAGAGAACGTTCCCTTCCTGTCACCATTTGAGAGTGTGACAGGCTGGAGGGTAATTCTCGGACGCAGAGGCTTGAGCAAAGACTCGGCAATTGCGATCGCGTCAGTAGATAACACACTATTTATGGTCACACCGGGAACATCTAAAGACATTTGAACTTTGCCAAGACTTGGGAATGTGACGTATGGCACCCAATGATAGAGATGTATCTCTCCTAATGCTCCTGCTTCCGTCGTTTAGTAAGTAATTGCTTCAGCGACTTCCGGTGACCACCAAGGGACGGCCTTACGCCAGGGGCACCCTAATGAGCGATGGATCGTGTTTTCTGCTGCAGAAACAATTGTTGTAGTCACCTGCTCAACCATCACACTGATGTTACCATGTGGGGGAGATTAAATGGTGACAGCAGAGGTGAAAGTTTCCGAGTCCGCCTTGTTTAAAGCCCATCTGGGCAGGCGTCCGTGGGCCTGATGCTGGGTCAAAGACAGGAAGACAGGGAAGTGGTCACTATCACACAGGTCGTCATGTGCTCTCCAGTGGATAGATGGGAGAAGACCTGAGCTGCAAACTGATAAATCAATGGCCGAGTAACTACCATGGGCCACACTGAAATGTGTGGCAGCCCCTGTATTTAAGAGGCAGAGGTCGAATTGAGGCAGTAAATTCTGGCATCTCTGCCTCCGCCAGTAAGCACGGTGTCACCCCACAAGGCGTTATGGGCATTAAAATCTCCCAAAAGTAGGAAAGGTTTAGGGAGTTGATCGATCACTGCAGCTAATACATTCAGGGGTATTGCATCATATGCGGAAAGATATACATTGCAGACTGTTATATCCTGCGTCGTCCTTGTTCTGACAGCCACAGGTTCAAGAATGGTTTGAAGGGGCACAGTTTCACTACAGACTGAGTTTAGGACATAAACGCAAACTCCACCTGACACTCGATTATAGTCGGTACGGTTCCTGTAATATCCCTTATAGCCAACAGACGGCAGGGGTCTGCTTTGCCGAGAACCAGGTTACCTGGAGGGCAATGCAGATAGCGTGTGTAAAGCTCAACAGTTGCCATAGCTCAGCCAGGCTGTGGAAAAAAACTGCCGCAATTCCACTGGAGGTTGACATCATCGAGAGACTGGGGAGGCATGGAACATTCAATGAGGTAGTTTATGCCTCAGTCACCTGCTGCCACCGACTTATTGCCTGAGCAGTCTATATCCATTGTGTCTGAGGGACTGGTGAGATCTAGGTCCTCAGTGGATGCCAAAATCTCCACTCTATCCTCAGACACAGAGCTTGTAGGTAGCACTGGTGTGGGTGCCACCAGAACTTCCTTGGTCTTCTGGGTATTCTTTTTGGATTTCCCTCACTGTCCTTGGGTTTCCCTGGCTGGGAGGACTTCACTGATTCCGTCTCCGGGACTGAAGACGAGCGTGAAGCCCTACGACCAGCTGCTTTTGGGCTCTTCAGCCACTGGCAGGTGTCGTTTCCTCACTAGCAGAAACATGGGAAGGGAGTGACCCAAGGGACCCCTTCCTAGTGAGAGAAGCCAAAGAAAGCCTATCCTTCTCCAGTTTAGACGTGGGGACGGACGTCCCTGATGGTTGGGGGGGGGGGGGGGGTTGCTACCAAAGTAGGTGGCGCAGACGATGTCATATGCACAGGATGCAGGCGTTCAAATTTTCTCTTAGCTTCAGTGTAGGTCAGTCAGTCCATGGTTTTGTACTCCCTGATTTTCCTTTCTTTCCGGAGAATCCTGCAGTCTGGCGATCAAGGCATTTGGTGCTCTCCGCAGTTGGCACAGATGTGATGGGGGGGTCCGCAATCTTGACGTGACGCTCTAAGTACAGCGGGAAGACATATGGCCGAACTTCCTGCACTTAAAGCACCGCATCGGGGGAGGGGTATAGGGTTTTACATCACAGCAGTACACAATCACCCTGACTTTCTTGGGCAATGTATCACCCTCGAAGGCCAGGATGAAGGCACCGGTGGCAACCTGATTATCCCTCGGACCCCGGTGGACAAAATGTACACCTCGCCACTCTAAATTGGCGCGCAGCTCATCATCAGACTGTAAAAGAAGGTCCCTGTCAAATATGATACCCTGGACCATATTTAAGCTCTTATGGGGCCCCAATCTGGGCTGCTGTTGCGTGAGATGTATTTCGATCTTTGGAAAGAGATGGCTTTAGTTTGGATGCTTAAGGGAGCTACAGACATGAGTAGCATAATTGACTAGCTGTTGCTGGCACCTGATCCACAACGGAGGGACCCCAGCCTCCATGAGTAAGCTGATCACAGGGCTAGTTCAAAAGGCTCTTGTTGCGAGTCAACCCTGCAGTGGTTTATCGATCCAGTATCCACAACGCTGAGGTCAGTGCCGAACCACATGCCAGCCTTCCATAATCAAGAAAGGGTTGTATCAGGGCTTTGTAATGCTGCAGAAGGATAGCGTGATCTGTGCCCCAGCTGCTGTTACCCAGGCAGTGAAGTATATTAAAGTGCAGATAGCACTTTTGCTTAAGCTGGTGAAGCTGGGGAATCCACATCAACCGAGCATTGAAGACCAGTCCTCAAAAGCAATAAGTCTCCTTCACATCTACTCTACATCTACATATACATCCATACTCCACAAGCCACCTGACGGTGTGTAGCGGAGGGTACCTTGAGGACCTCTATCAGTTCTCCCTTCTATTCCAGTCTCATATTGTTCGTGGAAAGAAGGACTGTCGGTATGCCTCTGTGTGGGCTCTAATCTCTCTGATTTTATCCTCATGGTCTCTTCGCGAGATATACGTAGGAGGGAGCAATATACTGCTTGACTCCTCTGTGAAGGTATGTTCTCGAAACTTCAACAAAAGCCTGTACCGAGCTACTGAGCGTCTCTCCTGCAGAGTCTTCCACTGGAGTTTATCTATCATCTCCGTAACACTTTCGCGATTACTAAATGATCCTGTAACGAAGTGCGCTGCTCTCCGTTGGATCTTCTCTATCTCTTCTATCAACCTTATCTGGTACGGATCCCACACTGCTGACCAGTATTCAAGCAGTGGGCAAACAAGCGTACTGTAACCTAATTTCTTTGTTTTCGGATTGCATTTCCTTAGGATTCTTCCAATGAATCTCAGTCCGGCATCTGCTTTACCGATGATCAACTTTATATGATCATTCCATTTTAAATCACTCCTAATTCGTACTCCCAGATAATTTATGGAATTAACTGCTTCCAGTTGCTGACCTGCTATATTGGAGCTAAATGATAAGGGATCTTTCTTTCTATGTATTCACAGCACATTACACTTGTCTACATTGAGATTCAATTGCCATTCCCTGCACCATGCTCAATTCACTGCAGATCCTCCTGCATTTCAGTACAATTTTCCATTGTTACAACCTCTTGATATACCACAGCATCATCCGCAAAAAGCCTCAGTGAACTTCCGATGTCATCCACAAGGTCATTTATGTATATTGTGAATAGCAACGGTCCTACGACACTCCCCTGCGGCACACCTGAAATCACTCTTACTTCGGAAGACTTCTCTCCATTGAGAATGACATGCTGCGTTGTGTTATCTAGGAACTCTTCAATCCAATCACACAATTGGTCTGATAGTCCATATGCTCTTACTTTGTTCATTAAACGACTGTGGGGAACTGTATCGAACGCCTTGCGGAAGTCAAGAAACACGGCATCTACCGGGGAACCCGAGTCTATGGCCCTCTGAGTCTCGTGGATGAATAGTGCGAGCTGGATTTCACACAATCGTCTTTTTCGAAACCCATGCTGATTCCTACAGAATAGATTTCTAGTCTCCAGAAAAGTCATTATACTCGAACATAATACGTGTTCCAAAATTCTACAACTGATCGACATTAGAGATATAGGTCTATAGTTCTGCACATCTGTTCGATGTCCCTTCTTGAAAACGGGGATGACCTGTGCCCTTTTCCAATCCTTTGGAACACTACACTCTTCTGGAGACCTACAGTACACTGCTGCAAGAAGGGGGGCAAGTTCCTTCACGTACTCTGTGTAAAATCGAACTGGTATCCCATCAGGTCCAGCGGCCATTCCTCTTATGAGGGATTTTAATTGTTTCTCTATCCCTCTGTCGTCTATTTCGATATCTACCATTTTGTCATCTGTGCGACAATCTAGAGAAGGAACTACAGTGCAGTCTTCCTCTGTGAAACAGCTTTGGGAAAAGACATTTAGTATTTCGGCCCTTAGTCTGTCATCCTTTGTTTCAGTACCATTTTGGTCACAGAGTGTCTGGACATTTTGTTTTGATCCACCTACCGCTTTGACATAAGACCAAAATTTCTTACGATTTTCTGCCAAGTCAGTACATAGAACTTTACTTTTGAATTCATTGAACGCCTCTCGCATAGCCCTCCTCACACTACATTTTGCTTCGCGTAATTTTTATTTGTCTGCAAGGCTTTGGCTATGTTTATTTGGTTATTAAAGTACAGTTATGGTTGTGGGTGAAAGGCACAACATCGACAGAAGTGCACGATGCGAGTCTTGGCAGCTGAAAGCCGAAAGCCATGGACAAGCCCCCATGCCCGTGCCTTTCATATGGTGCCTTGCAGTTCACATTCAGTGACATCCCCACTAGAGGAGCAGTAGCAGAGGTAAAAGTCTTCAGCATACAAGGAGCGTGATACTAAGGACCCCACAGCTGCTGCTAGACCATTGATGGCTGGTACATAGGGGGGGACACTCTGTACAGCGCCCTATGGCACCCCATTCTCTTGGATATGGCGAGAACTGTGGTTGGCATCAACTTCAACATGGAAAATATGATGAGACAAGATGTTCAGTAGTGGAACAGTCTTGGCAAAAACCACCCTGCGACGCAGCCAGTAGACCCAGAGACTCAAGGAGCTACTAGCTCACCACTCTTTCAAGGCACATACAGAGAACAATGGTGAGATGAATTGGGTAATAACTGTCCAAATCTAGAAGGTGCTTACCCAATTCCAGTACTGGGACCATGATACTTTCTTGGCACTGCTATGGGAACTCACCCTCGCTCCAGATGTGATTAAGAATGGCAAGGATATGATACTTACAATCCACCAATAGGTGTTTGAACACTTAGTTATGGATGCAGTCTGGCCCTGAGGCAGTGTCAGGGGAGTGGGCTAGAACAATGACAAATTCCAACTTGCTGAATGAAGCATTATAGGATTCCAGATGACGTGTAGTAAAAGATAACTACTTTCACTCCACCTACTGTTTTAGGACACGGAAGGCAGATCAATAATTCTCAGATGCAGAGGCTTGAGCATAACGCAGAGCAAAATGTTTGGTGACAGCATCTGGGTCAGTGCAGACAGTCCCATTGAATGTAATACATCTACATCTACATTTATACTCCGCAAGCCACCCAACGGTGTGTATGTGCCACTGTCATTACCTCCCTTTCCTGTTCCAGTCGCGTATGGTTCGCGGGAAGAACATGTTCTAAAATTCTACAACAGATCGACATCAGAGATATAGGTTTATAGTTTTGCGCATCTGCTCGATGACCCTTCTTGAAGACTGGGACTGCCTGTGCTCTTTTCCAATCAATTGGCACCTTCCGTCCCTCTAGAGACTTGCGGTACATGGCTGTTAGAAGGGGGGCAAGTTCTTTCACGTACTCTATGTAGAATCGAATTGGTATCCCGTCAGGTCCAGTGGACCTTCCTCTGTTGAGTGATTTCAGTTGCTTTTCTATTCCTTGGACACTTATTTCGATGTCAGCCATTTTTCGTTCGTGCGAGGATTTAGAGAAGGAACTGCAGTGCAGTCTTCCTCTGTGAAACAGCTTTGGAAAAAGGTGTTTGGTATTTCAGCTTTACGAGTGTCATCCTCTGTTTCAATGCCATCATCATCCCGGAGTGTCTGGATATGCTTTTTCGAGCCACTTACTGATTTAACGTAAGACCAGAACTTCCTAGGATTTTCTGTCAAGTCGGTACATAGAATTTTACTTTTGAATTCACTGAACGCTTCACACATAGCCCTCCTTACGCTAACTTTGACATCATTTAGCTTCTGTTTGTCTGAGAGGTTTTGGCTGCGTTTAAACTTGCAGTGAAGCTTTCTTTGCTTTCGCAGTAGTTTCCTTACTTTGTTGTTGAACCACAGTGGGTTTTTCCCATCCCTCACAGTTTTACTCGGCACGTACCTGTCTAAAACGCATTTTACGATTGCCTTGAACTTTTTCCATAAACGCTCAACATTGTCAGTGTCGGAACAGAAATTTTTATTTTGATCTGTTAGGTAGTCTGAAATCTGCCTTCTATTACTCTTGCTAAACAGATAAACCTTCCTCCCTTTTTTAATATTCGTATTTACTTCCATATTCAGGGATGCTGCAACGGCCTTATGATCACTGATTCCCTGTTCTGCGCTTACAGAGTCGAAAAGTTTGGGTCTGTTTGTTATCAGTAGGTCCACGATCTTATCTCCATGATTTGGTTCTCTGTTTAATTGCTCAAGGTAATTTTCGGATAGTGCACTCAGTATAATGTCACTCGATGCTCTGTCCCTACACCTGTCCTAAACATCTGAGTGTCCCAGTCTATATCTGGTAAATTAAAATCTCCACATAAGACTATAACATGCTGAGGAAATTTATGTGGAATGTATTCCAGATTTTCTATCAGTTGTTCTGCCACTAATGCTGCTGAGTCGGGAGGTCGGTAAAATGAGCCAATTATTAACCTAGCTCAGTTGTTGAGTGTAACCTCCACCCATAATAATTCACAGGAACTATCCACTTCTACTTCACTACAGGATAAACTACTACTAACAGCGACAAACACGCCACCTCTGGTTGCATGCAATCTATCCTTTCTAAACACCGTCTGTGCCTTTGTAAAAATTTCAGTAGAATTTATCTCTGGCTTCAGCCAGCTTTCCGTACCTATAACGATTTCAGCTTCGGTGCATTCTATCAGCGCTTGAAGTTCCGGTACTTTACCAATGCAGCTTCGACAGTTACAATACCGATCGCTGCTTGGTCCCTGCATGTCCTGACTTTTCCCTGCACCCTTTGAGGCTGTTGCCCTTTCTGTACTTGCCCGAGGCCATCTAACCTAAAAAACTGCCCAGTCCACGCCACACAACCCCGGATCTATCAGACTGAGGGGCAACCTCTGGAACAGGACAAGCAGCCATGTCCGGCCGAACATCAGTATCAGCCGGAGACAGAGCCTGAAACCGATTTGTCAGACAAACTGGAGAGGCCTTCCGTTCAGCCCTCTGGAATGTCTTTCGCCCCCTGCCACACCTCTAAACGCCCTCCCACTCTACCATGGGTGAGGGGTCGGGCTCAACGTGGGCAGTATCCTGAGCAGCCACAGCCGTAGTCCGATCAGGGGATGCGTGGGACGAGCTGGCCGTCCCCGACAAACCCCCATCTAGACCTTCACAGTGATGCCCATTGGCAACAGGTACACCTGCAGGGTCTGCTATACAAAGAGACATCTGACCTTTGGCAAAACCTGCGAAGGAGAGGTACCTGGTCCGATGGTTGAACCGTACTATTCCCAGCAGTCTCGTTTCTGTTGTTTTATTAGGTGGCAGACCTGGGCACAAAGGTGCTCCATCGATGGATGCTGCTTATGACATTTTAGAGCCTGCCTACGATCTCTAATGGCCTTAGTGATTTCTGATGACCACCATGGGGGACTGTCTTCCGTTGGAGTGGTCGCTAAATCAGCTGCCGAAAGAACGGCTGTAGTTGTATTCTGGACTGCCCCACTGGTATCTCCATGTCATGGGGAGCCAAGGGGGACAGCAGAGGCGAAAGCACCCCAGTTAACACTGTTGAGCCTGTCTGAGCAGGTGTCCAGGAGAGTAACGCTGATGCAGGGACAGGAATATTGGTTGGTTGGTTTAAAAGAGGGGGGAAGGGAACAAGCTACGAGGTCATCAGGCCATGTTTCAAAGGAAACAATGCCACAAGGGTGAGAACGAGAGAATGTGACTTCCAACACAAAACATAATGAAAGGAAAAACCACAACAATGACAGAAGGGCAACATACACGTAAATGGACAGAAGGGGACAAGAAACACACAAAGACACAAGAAACAGGTAGAAGAGGTTAAAACAAGAAAACAGGTTACCATGGCTGGCTGACCATGAGGATAAAAAGGAAAAGCCAGCCACTCTGCAACACATTAAAACCTCCACCCGGAAAGCACTAGGGTGGAGGACACACAGAGACAAAGGGCATGTGCTAAATCTTAGAGCAAATGATAAAACTCACCCTCACGAATAAAATGTAAAACTAAAGATGCTGTTGAGGCATTGTCGCCCAACACTGAAGGTAGGGTGCTGGGAAAGTTAAAAGTCCGCTGCAGAGCAGCAAAAAGTGGGCAGTCCAGCAAGAGATGGATGACCATCATTTGTGAGCCACAGCGACACCAAGGTGGGACCTTTTGATGGAGGAGGTACCCATGCGTCAGCCACATATGGCCAATGCGGAGCTGACAGAGATCCACAGAGCCCCTGTGAGAGGCATGCCCTGAGGTCTCCCACACATTCATAGTTTCCTTAATGGCATGCAGCTCGTGCGTACTGAGGTTATGCCATTCTGTCTCCCAGAACTGCCAAACCTTGCGGTGTAATACTGAATGCACGTCAGTTTCAAAGAAGCCTATCTCCGTAAGTGGTTTCTGCGTAGTCCATTTGGCCAGTCTGTCAGCAAGTTCATTTCCTGGGATTCCGACATGACCAGGGGTCCAGACGAACACCACTGGATGACTGGACTGTTCCAGAGCATAGATGGACTCCTGGATAGGTGCTACCAAAGGATGACGAGGGTAGCACTGGTTGATAGTGTTCAGGTTGCTCGAGGAGTCAGTACATAAAAGAAAAGACTCCCAAGAGCATGAACGGAGATACTGAAGTGCACGAGAAATGGTCACAAGCTCTGTACGGAATACAATGCAGCCATCAGGTACGGAATACTGTTCAATATGCCCACCGTGAATGTAGGCAAAGCCTACATGACCATCAGCCATTGAGCCATTGGTGTAAACCACTTCAGAGCCTCGGAACATGTCAAGAATCGAGAGGAAGTGACAGCAGAGAGCTGCACGGTTAAAGGAGTCCTTAGGGCCAAGTGAAAGGTCGAGGCGAAGCCGAGGCCTAGGTGTGCACCATGGAGGTGTTTGTGAATGAACTGCAAGTATAGGTGGTAAATGCAAGGACTCCAGTTTGGAGAGAAGGGATTGCACACTAACTGCAGTTGTGAGCCCTGACTATTGACTGTCGGTGAGGGAGATGAACCACTGTGGGTGGGAAAAGGAGACGGTAATTCGAATGAGCAGGAGAACTACAAATGAGTGCAACGTAATTGGAGAACAATTCCACACGCCTAACTTGCAATGGAGGGACTCCGGCCTCCACCAGAACGCTGGTCACCGGACTTGTCCTAAAAGCTCCCGTTGCTAGGCGAATGCCACAGTAGTGCACTGGGTCGAGTAAACGCAACACTGAGGGTGTATGAGGAGTCAGAGCCACAGGATATAGGCGCTCATATTTTCTCTTAGCCTCAGTGTAGGTCAATCGGTCTAGAGTGTCGTATTTCATGCTTTTCCTCACTTCCTGTAAAATCCTGCAGTCTGGCGAGCAAGGTGAATGATGCTCTCTGCATTTGACAGAGATGGGAGGCGGGGCACATGGATTATTGGGATGTGATGGATGTCCACAATCTCGACATGTGATGCTGGATGTACAGCGGGAAGACACATGGCCGAACTTCCAGCACTTAAAGCACCGCGTCGGGGTAGGGATATATGGGTTGAAATCACAGAGGTACACCATCACCTTGATCTTCTTGGGTAAGGTGTCACCCTCGAAGGCCAAGATGAAGGCACTGGTGGCCACCTGATTATCCCTCGGACCCCGATTGATGCGCCGCACCAAATGAACACCTCGCCGTTCTAAACAGGCGCGCAGCTCATCGTCAGACTGAAAACGAAGGTCCTATGGAAGATAATACCTTGGACCATATTTAAGCTCTCCTATGGCGTGTTGGTAACAGAAACATCCCCAACTTGTTACAAGTGAGTAAAGTCTGTGACTGGGCACAGGATGCTGTTTTTATCAAGACTGACTCAGATCGCATTTTGGACAAGCCCTCCAAGTCCTCAAACTCATCCTCTAAATGCTCTACAAAAAAACTGTGGCTTCATCGAAACAAAGGAGTCCCCATCTGTTCTCCTACATATGAGGTTCCGGGTTGAATAAAGTTTGCTGCCATCCTTAGTCTGGCGTTCCTCCCATGGTGTGGCTAGGGAGGGGAATGATTAAGGGTCGTACTTTCTTGCATTGTACTGAGACTTTGAACGCTCAGAGACTGCTGGTGTTTGATCACCAGCAAGTGACTATGTGATACGCTTCATCGTGCATCATCTGCTCTGATGTCACAAGGCCAACTGGCAGGATGGCCACTGCTGGGAGTCCTGATGCCCCAGGGTGACAGGCATCTACTCCTTGGCATATGTGGGGAGTTAAAGGCGTAGGCATCAGCAGAGTGATCCCTGTATTGTCAGGGGGCTACAATCAACAGGGTACATGGCAGTTACACCACAATGTACTGGCTACCACGCTGGATATCAGGTACAAAGAAGTCCATGGTCATCGTCGGCGCAAAAAGCGACTCTGCATAGTGCATGGTGAAAAACACATCCAGGAAGGCATGTCTGCCCAAGAGATGGAGAATGAGCTGGACTGCAGTGCAACAATGAGAGAGTGGGCTATAGATCTCAAGGCATGATGGACACTATGCACATGTAAGGCACTGAAGAGCACTGAGTGTATCAGAGCAGAGTACATATGGAGAATGGTGGTGGCGGCGGACATACTGAACGGCCTGAGAGAGAGAGCAAAAAGCTCGGCCGTAAAGCTGGAACACTGGTCGAGGAGCCGGTATTTAAAGGTGACGTCCCCGACGACAAAGGCACAGCCGACACCATTGTCAGTTTTGGTGAGTCGCGCACGAAGTTCGACAAACCGTGAGCAATACATTGCATCTGGATTACCCTCCTTCGGGAGCGAGCTGAGGTCAAGATGAATGTGAACCGGAGCCTGGAGCCAAGGTGGTGTCGGGCTCTCACACTCTCTGAAGGTGGTAGGGAGGGCAAAATCCAACTGTCGAAGCAGGCGACGAAAGTGGACTTCAGGGGGCAGCAGGGCAGACACATACAACCCATACTGACGGTCGAGAAAATCGTCGAAGGAGGACTGATAAGAGGGGTGGTCGGGCATTGACAACAGCCGGCAGGCATACCGACAAAGCAGTACGTCGTGCTGGTACGTCAATGGTAATTCGGCAGCTTCAGCATAAAGAATCTCGACGGGACTAGCGTAGAATGCTCCGGTCGCAAGACGTAACCCCCGATGATGGATGGAGTTGAGACGGCGTAAGAGGGATGGCCAAGCAGACAAGTAGACGAGGCTCCCATAATCCAGCTTTGATCGGACTATGGACCGATATAAGTGAAGCAGGACAGTGCGATCCGCTCCCCAAGATGAACCACTAAGAACACGGAGGACATTAAGGGAATGTGTACAACAGGCAGCCAAATAAGAGACATGCGGAGACCAACAAAGTTTCCTGTCCAGTGTGAGCCCTAGAAACTTCGTTGTCTCCACGAATGGGAGAACAACAGGACCGAGATGTAAGGATGGTGGAAGGAATGCTTTATATCGCCAAAAGTTGATGCAAACCGTCTTCTCTTCAGAGAACCGGAAGCCAATAGCCACACTCCATGCGTATAGGCTGTCAAAGACAACGCTGAAGGCAGCGCTCCAGGAGGCATGTTCTCTGGGCACTGCAGTAGATCGCGAAGTCATCGACGAAAAGAGAGCCTGAGATGTTAGGTGGAATGCAATCCATAATTGGATTGATCGCTATGGCAAAAAGGGCTACGCTCAAAACGGAGCCCTGAGGCACTCCATTCTCCTGGAGGAAGGCGTCGGACAATACGAAACCCACACATACCCTAAACATTCGATCTGTTAAAAATGAATCAATAAAAAGGGGCAGGCAACCACGTACGCCCCACCTGTGCATAGTGCGGAGGATACCTCCTCTCCAACAGGTATCGTAAGTCTTCTCCAAATCGAAGAACACAGCTACCATTTGGCGCTTTCGCAAAAAGTTGTTCATGATGAACGTCGACAAGGTCACAAGGTGGTCAACAGCGGAGCGGCGTCGACGAAAGCCGCATTGAACATTGGTAAGTAGCCGTTGAGATTCAAGAATCCAAACCAACCGAGTGTTAACCATGCGCTCCATCACCTTACAGACACAGCCTGTAAGAACAATGGGGCGGTAACTAGAAGGAAAGTGTCTATCCTTCCCGGGTTTGGGTATGGGAACAACGACGGCCTCACGCCAACACATGGGGACCTGACCTTCGGTCCAGACGCGATTATAGGTACGAAGAAGAAAGCATTTGCCCGCTGGAGAAAGGTGTGTCAGCATCTAAACGTGAATGGTATCTGGCCCCGGAGCAGAGGACCAGGACAGTGCAAGTGCACGTTCGAGTTCCCGCATGGTAAAGGGGGCATTATAATCTTCCAGATTCAGCGAGTGGAAGGAAGGTCGCCGAGCCTCTTCTGCCTTTTTTCTGGGAAGGAAGGCAGGGTGGTAATGGGCGGAGCTTGAAACCTCCGCGAAAAAGCGGCCCAAGGCATTGGAGACATCCATAGGGTCCACAAGTACCCCATTACCTGAAGTCAGGCCAGGTATCGAGGAGTGGGCCTTAATGCCCGACAGCCAGTGCAGGCCACCACAGACGACAGAAGAGGGAGTGAAACTCTTAAACGAGCTTGTGAAAGAGGCCCAACAAGCTTTTTTGGTGTCTCTGATGACTCGACGACATTGCGCTCGGAGTCGTTTGTAATCAATGCAATTCGCCAGCGTAGGATGGTGGCGAAAGGTGCTTAAAGCACGTCGTCGAGCACAGATAGCGTCTCGCATCTCTGCAAGCCTCATTCCACCAGGGGACTGAAACCCGATGTGAAGAAGAGGTAGTAGAGGAATGGAACGTTCGGCAGCATTGATGATAACAGCCGTGAGGAAGTCGACCTGACTGTCACAGCTGAGAAAAATCTTGGCCCGGAAAGGTCGCCAGTCAGCTTTCTGTATGTTCCAGCTTGAGGGACGTGGGGATGGGATGTGGTGCAGGAGACGAACGACACAGGGGAAATGGTCGCTTGAATAGGTGTCAGAAAGGACATACCACTTGAACCGACAGGCAAGAGTGGTAGAACAGATCGAGAGGTCCAAGTGGGAGTAGGTATGAGTAGAGTCCGAGAGGAAAGTCGGGGCGCCAGTATTGAGGCAGACAAGATTGAGATGGTTGAAAACATCCACCAAGAGGGAGCGTCTCTGACAGGATGCAGGAGAACCCCAAAGGGGATGATGGGCATTGAAGTCGCCAAACAATAAAAAAGGCGGAAGAAGCCGAGCTATCAGGTGCATCATGTCAGCCCAACTAGCTGCGGATGACGATGGAGTGTAGACAGTACAAACAGAAAAAGTAAAGGAAGAAAGAGTAATACGGACAGCTATTGTTTGGAGTGGGGTGGTCAATGGGATGGGAAGGTAACAGACATCGTCCCAAACGAGCAACATGACCCCATCATGAGCTGGAATACCGTCCACAGGGGTTAGGTCAGATCGCTCGGAGGTATAGTGGGTAAAAGCAATACGGTCAGTTGGGCGTAACTTCGTTTCCTGGAGACCTATGACGAGCGGACGGTACAGGCGGAGGAGCAGTTGTAATTCCTCCCGATTAGATCGAATACCTCTTATGTTCCAATGTAACAGAGCCATCGCGAATCAGAGAAAGGGGGAACAAAACAAATGAAGAGCTGGTCACCTCGACGGCCGTGGAGGGCCAGGTTTCGAGGAAACATCGCTACAACCGTCGGGAGGCGGATCCTGTTCCATCGAGTCGTCGCTAGCTGCGGACACATTCCTGGGTTGCGCAGGAGGGGCAGCATCGTCCGCCGACGACAGGCCAGCTGAGCGCCTGGCAGCAGAGCATCCCAGCAAAACTGAGGACGGCCAGGAGCAGCGACTGTCGGATGGAGCATCAGATGAAACGCGCCGGGGTGGAGAGGGGGATAAATACTTCTTCTTTGAGGCCTTCTTGAAAGACCGATGAGTCACAGGGATGGTGGACTGTGGGGGCTGGACCCGAAGAAAGTCCTCACACTCGGGGTCCTTTTTTGAATGCCGGACCTCGGAAGCCAGAGTCCATAACGTTACCCCGATGGACGCCTGAGAAGGGGATCGCTTCTCAGGCGGCAGAGGAGGAGGAGGAGGAGGAGGAGGAAGGGTGGCCCCTGGGGCAGAGGGGGCAGGGGCTGCGAGGGAGGATGATTTGGAAGGGAGGGATTTGGGAGGTGGAGGCATAGACCCCGGATAGGGTGAGGAGGTGGAGGGGGGACAGAATAGGAGTGAGGATACTGCGGAAGGAGTGGACACGACCGAAGCAAATGACATTGTCAACATCACGGGATGGAGGCAGTCATATTTCTTCCTAGCCTCAGAATAAGATGGACGGTCCAAGGTTTTCAATTCTTGTATCTTCTTCTCCTTCTGATATGCGGGGCAGTCGAAAGATCTAGGCGAGGGGAGGCCAGGACAATTGACGCACCGAGGTGGTGGGGTGCATGTATGTCCCTCACGAAGAGGACGTCCACAATCGCCACAAAGGGGCTCAGCTTCACACAGTGACGACATGTGCCCGAAGTGCAAAAATCGAAATCATTGCATAGGAGGCGGGACGTAAGGTCGCATGTCGCACCGGTAGCACATCACCTTTACCTTCTCCGGGAGAACATCCCCCTAGAAGGCGAGGATAAAGGCCCCAGTGTCGACGCAACGATCTTTGGCGCTGCGCTGGACTCGCTGGACGAAACGCACGCCATGGTGCTCCAGGTAGGCCCTGAGCTCCTCATCAGATTGCAGCAGGAGGTCTTGATGGAAAATAATCCCCTGCGTCCTATTGAGTGCCAGATGTGGGACAATGGACACTGGGATGTCCCCTAGTCTGTCGTGTGCCTGGAGTGCCACCGACTGCAGTGGAGGTGGTCTTTATGAGAATGGACCCCGAACGCATTTTACTAAGAGCCTCGATTTCTCCGAAGATATCCTCGATATGCTGTACACAGAACATGGGCTTGGAGGTGGCGAATAAGGACATCACACACATCCGTGCCCGAGGCAGGATTCGAACCTGCGACCGTAGTGGTTGCGCGGTTTCAGACTGAAGTGCCTAGAACCGCTCGGCCACTCCGGCTGGCTAAGGTCTATGTGGCCAAGAGCAAATACTCATCAGACCAAATATTGGGGGGGGGGGGGGGGGTATTTCTCTGCTTGCCACGGAACCCTACATTCCTCCCATGGTGTAGGCAGGGAAGGTAACTTTTTAGAACTGGACGTCTCTGCATTAAAAGAGGACTTTCCTTTCACAAAGACTGTTGGGGCAGTATAGCCACCAGTGGAAGATAACTTCATCTGCTTCATTTGCATTTCATATGCAATGGTCCCACCCCCTCCAAACGGGGCCTCCCCCCATGGGTGCTACTCAGCCTTAGTAACGGCTAGCTGGCCAGTAATCCATTGCTTGGAGACCCTGTGCCCCCACAATAGGTACATACTCCTTGGCATATATGGGGGAGCTTTGCTTTCACCTCAGGCGCCAACAGTGTAATCCCTGCATGGTACGCAGGTACGAGGGAGGTTTGAAAAGTTCTCGCAACAAAATAGAAAAAAAGTACTTACATCACTGAAACTTTTTTTTGTTTTTCAATGTAGTCTCCTAGTACATTAATGCACTTGGTCCAACGATGTTCCAGTGTCTTGACCCCATCTGAAGAACGAGTTTCCTCCAGGCCTGCAAAATAGTTGTCAACTCCAACTATCAATTCTTTGTTTGAAGTGAATCTTCACCACTAAGAAAAATTTTCAGGTTTGGGAAGAGATGGAAGTCTGACGGAGCCATATTAGGTGAATAAGGTGGGGGTGGCAACACTTCATTCCGTAGTTCATGTAATTTTGCCTGGCGATCGCATGCATTTTTTGGTCCAGCGTCAAGAATTGCGGCAGATAATTTTTTCATTTCTAATTCTTCAGTTAAAATGTGATATACCCTTTCAGATGACAACTAACAAGCATGAGCAATTTCACGCACTTTCAATTGGCGATCCTCCATGACCATTTTGTTCATCATTTGCAATGATTTCTGGAGTAGAGACATCTGGGCTGACCATGTGTGGATCATCATCTAAGCTCTCCCGACCAAATTTAAATTCACTTGTCCACTTGGCAACAGTTGCATATGAAGGAGCATAGTCCCCCAGTGTATTATGGAAATCAGCATGAATGTTCCTTGCTATCATACCTTTCTTTATGAAGTACTTAATCACTGCTCAAATCTCAATTTTTGCCATCTTCGCAAATCACTACATGGGAATAACAACAGAGCCACATCACCGCCACCGCTCTCTTCCAAGAGCACTGATGTGGCATGTGTTTACAGGCAATAGTCCAATGAATATCACGAGAACAACTAGTCGCGCTAGCGCTGACCTCTCGTGGTGATTCCGAGAACTTTTCAAACCACACCCTCGTACATGTTGGAACACTCCATCTTTTTGAATTTTGTATTTGCTAAAACATTCAACAACTTTAAGAGCTTAAATCATTACATATGTTCAGACAATGAAGAATACAAACAGAAAGATCAGCAGCTATCGCAACCAACAACAAAGGAAGAAAATAAATAAAACTGGAAATAAAATTGGTAGCACTTGATGAGTATGAAACATGTTAAACCCATGTAAATTGAAAAAAAAAAAAAAAAAAAAAGGAAAAAAAATCTTCTGAAAGAAAATTAAATGGGAACTGCCAAAGACTTATTAGAAACCTCTCATGTATGTCACATAACTTTTTTAATAATTTACAATATGCATGTGACTTGAACTGTACAGGTAAAGAAGTAAGCTAACATCTGCATTAGAGGTCTGGCAGAGTACATTCTTTGACTTGTTGTAGATCTTCCCTCTTTCTTATCAATGTAAACACTGGCCTAGTCCCCTGTTTCTGCTTAAAACACACACTGTGATATAAGAAATAAACAGTCAATGGTAAGTTACAGGCACCAATCTTTCCCAATAGTAAGTTCAGACAACTTACATTTAGCGTGTGCAAAAGTGGTACACATTGGTAGGCTCAGAAAAATTGATTATTATATTAAAATGCACTAATTTTTGTGGAAATTATGACACCAATTCATGGCACAAATTAGGTGCATGACAGTGCACACATTATTAGAATTACACAATGATACATGATCTCCAATGTTGAGGGCCCAGCGTGGTGTGAAGTAATCACAGAGCCTCTAGAGGTCACACCAAATATAGAAGACATTGACAATCTTAAGACACTTGCATATGGTTTGTATGCGAGCCCTCAAACCATCAACAGTGGCTGCTGGGGGACTGTGAAGAACATGTTACCAATAAACCATATCCCACCCATGTTTGTTGGTTGGTATAACAAGTGAATATGCACGCCACAACAGCAATGGTGCACGATGTGTGCCTGCAAATTACCTGCTACATGTGGAAGGGCATCGCCCTGCAGAAATGCATATGGAATTTGCTGAAGGGGGCACACTATTTTGAATTATAAAACCTGCATATTGCTGTGGTTATTATACAGATTGCTCTCAGTATGTAAGACTCAAAATCATATGTTATATCCAATCTCAACACCAAGCAATAACACTTTGTTTTCATCTGCTATGCCACTCAACAATGCAGGCTACAAGACTGCAGTCACCATTATAGCAACAGACTGTCGTCACTACCACAGGTTAAAGCAGGGCTTGTCCAAAACACATTTTGCCACCTAAGCATGTCATAAAAGATGTTCATTCACCAAATGAAGCATCTGTAGTTTCTGAACAATGGAATCTCATGCACTGGGAAGCACGCCTCCAGTCTAATCTACAGAAGATGATGTCGCACCGCCAACAAAGACACATCTATGGTAGTTACAATATTTCAGTGGATGGTTCATTACAGGCATATAAAAAAGCAAACCATCATCCTATGTTTTGGTCAAATTTCAGGGTCAAATGCACATACTGTGCCTTTTGATTTCAATGGACTATACTGAACCTTGCTTTCATTCTTTCACTTTGTTTAGCAGTTCTTTGCAGACTAAGCCTGGTATAGCAATGGTCTTTCTGGCCACAAAAGAGAGAGAACAGTTGGGGCCCACATTTATAAATGTCATCTCTCTGCAATCTAAATTACTTATTATTGGTGCATAGTTCCATCCATCTCTCAAGTTTGGATTCACTTGGGCCATTCACTCTGTATGTTCCAATCTTCTTCAAACATTGATTTCTAAAAGTTTATGGTGCACTCTTAATCTGTCAGTAGTTAAGATGAATAAGCAGTTAGTGGAATAATGGCACATTTCTTATTTAGAATAGAAAAAGATGATTCCATGTAACAGGCTTTTGTAAATACCCATTCATGTCTGCAATAAGAAGATTCCATGTAACAGGCTTTTGTGAATACCTGTTCACATCTGCAGGACTCGGTCGTGACACATTTGTTTAATTTCTTTGTAGAGAAGTAGTTCTGTGTCATACAATAGCGGTACTGCAAACTTTATTAACACATATACACTTATAATGAAATGGAAGCCTGTCACTGTTAATAAATCTTGAAACTTATTAACCTCACCAACCTCACAACCCACTAGTTTTACTTCTGGAAACATACAAATTCTGATCCCTATCACTGATAACCTCTACCATCTGAAGCAAACAAGTAACATTAAAACTGTGGTTCCCATGCTAATTTTGTTGAATTTTTTTTTATCATGTGCTTTTACATATGAGGGAATACAATATAATTCAGGTGATCCATATAGACAATTTAAAATTATATGACAACATTATATGAATACATACCAGTCTCAATTTTTGCCAATATGGATTTTGAGCATTTAAGAAATGCTTCTTCAACATTTTCTCCTGTTCTGGCACTTGTTTCAAGAAACATCAGCTCTGAAACATTTCAAAGCCATTTTATTTTATTTGCAAAGCAGAAAATTTCTGACTTTTTGCTTTAACAAGTAATAATAATAATAATAATAATAATAAAGCATTATCACTGGCATGATAACTACTGAAAACTATTGAACTTCATTAACAACTAGAATCACAGTTGTACTGAAAGGGGGGGGGGGGGGGGGTTGGCAAACTGGGCAATTGCCCAGGCTGCAGGTTTTTTTAGGGGGCAGCAATATTTGGACAAAATTGTTTGAAAACCATGGACATCATACAAGTTCCTATACTTTAAATCTCCCACTCACATGGGTAAATTAACTGACACACATTAACAGTGCTGATTGGTTTCCATGCCATGTGCATATTCCTAAAATTTAAATATCCCACTTACCAGGGTATATTAGTTGACATACACATGCAGAAGGGTGTTACATAGTGTCATTTATTCTCTATATTAGTAGCAAAGGTAGGAAATAGTTTGATATAGTTATGTTAATTAGTTATTTTAATAACTTATGAGCGAATGTCCTCATACGTTTCATTTTTGATTGATAATTATGTTAAACTGTGTTTAAATGGAGTTAAGGTACATCCACACCAGTGTTGTTTTGTTAACTTCATCTGAACGGAACATCAGTCTCAGATACTGCCATAGTTGACGTCAACAATGAAGAAGCTGAGTAATCCTCAGTTGGGTCCCGAACGGCGGCTGGTCAACAGCTCATTATTGGCGCATTCATTGTTTTCCAGTAAGTAGATTTTTTTGTTATTGTTGGTCTGTGAGACCGTGTTCCGAAAATGTGCATTCTCTTCCCAGTCTGACAGATCGGGTGTTCCTAAAAGTGACAAGTTTTTGCCAGTCTCTCTGACTGCGTGTTCCCAAAGGTGGCATGTATTTGTTGGTCTTTTTGACCAGTGTTCCCCTCTTCCAAGAGTTTTGTTGTCTTTGTTGCAACATTTCATCAATTTGATTGGAAGAGACTCATGGGTTCAGCAGTAGAGGGTAGGAGGAGTCGGGGCAGACCAAGGAGAAGGTACCTGGATTTGGTTAAGAATGATTTTGAAGTAATAGGTCTAACATCAGAAGAGGCACCAATGTTAGCACTGAATAGGGGATCATGGATGAATTTTATAAGGGGGGCTATGCTCCAGACTGAGCGCTGAAAGGCATAATCAGTCTTAAATGATGATGATGATGATGATGATGATTGGAAGTTTTGCTTCTACACTACGGTTAATATTTTTGTATTCATAGCGAGACAAAAAACTGTAACAACTCCCATTTTAAGTTTTAAATTTAAGTATTCCGTTATTCACACACGTAATCCAATTTACTATGGAAACTTGTTACAGCAATAGAAATATCTCTATTAAAATTCATTAACATACATTTTTCCTGTTTTCCATACAGTTTTACAATGGAAGGTCTGAAATATGTTTCAAATTGGTTGAAAAAAATTGTAGCCTTTGCACTCTCTCAAGATTACTTTGAAGAATCTGACTCGGAAGTAGATTCAGATGAGTCATACATTCCGAATGAGGACCTTACTATCCTAGATCCTCATAATGAAACAGATAATGATGACTCTCCCAATGATGATGATCATGGTGATGAAACTATCTGATAATCCTTGAAGTAGAAAATACACCGTTCCGCGAAGAAATCGGAGAACAATGACAGCCTGACACAAGTTCTAGCGGAAGCAGACTTATCACTCCACAGCTGCCTACTGATGTTTCCAGCTCACCTATGTGTTCAGACCATGACAATCAAGATGAGAGTTGTCTTCCAGTTTCTTACTATGGCAGAAATAAATGTTTCACATGGTCATCAGTTCCTGTACATTCTAGGACATGAACAGCAGCATCCAACATCATAAAAGTACGACTATCCAATACACGAGGCCCTGCCCTCGCTGTGGGGAAAAAAAAACCAATGCCAGGTAAGTATGGCACCTTTTCTTTACCAACAACATGACTGAGACGACTGTAATTCATACCAATGAAAAGTTGGCGAAAATGTGTTCTGCTATTGAACTAAAGGAAAGTATAGCATACAAAGACACTAATTGAAGTGAATGCTGTGGTTGGACTCTCAGTTCTTAGCACCATATTCAGATCAGCAAGGGAGCCTATGAACTTAATGTTTTCCACTTCAGTCTTGGGCAGGCCAATTTTTCGACCAATTATAACAGAAAAGTGATTAAGAGTATTGCTTAGAGCATTGCAATTTGATGAATCAGGCACGAAGAAACAGAGGGAGAAAAATGATCCAGCTGCTGCTATTACGGAAACATTTAACAAGTAGATTCGGAACTGTCAGCAAATTTATACCCCTGGAGCACATTTGACAGTTAATGAAACTTTGGTGCCTTTCAGAGGGCGGGTTAAATTCTGTATATACACTATGTGATCAAAAGTATCCAGACATATTCAAAAACATACATTTTTCATATTAGGTGCATTGTGCTGCCACCTACTACCAGGTACTCCATATCAGTGACCTCAGTAGTCATTAGACATCGTGAGAGAGCAGAATGGGGCACACTGCGGAACTCACGGACATCGAACGTGGTCAGGTGATTGGGTGTCACTTGTGTCCTACATCTGTACGCGAGGTTTCCACAATCTAAACATCCCTAGGTCCACTGTTTCTGATGTGATAGTGAAGTGGAAACGTGGAGGGATACGTACAGCACAAAAGCGTACACGCTGACCTCGTATGTTGGCTGACAGAGACCGCCGACAGTTGAAGAGAGTCGTAATATGTAATAGGCAAACATCTATCCAGACCATCACACAGGAATTCCAAACTGCATCAGAATCCACTGCTAGTACTATGACAGTTAGGCAGGAGGTGACAAAACTTGGATTTCATGGTCGAGCGGCTGCTCATAAGCCACACATCATGCCGGTAAGTGCCAAATGACACCTCGCTTGGTGCAAGGAGCGTAAAAATTGGACCATTGAACAGTGGAAAAATGTTATGTGGAGTGACGAATCACGGTGCACAATGTGGTGATCCGATGGCAGACTGTGGGTATGGCGAATGGCCGGTGAAAATCAACTGCCAGCGTGTTTAGTGCCAACAGTAAAATTCGGGGACGGTGGTGTTATGGTGTGGTGATGTTTTCCATGGAGGGGCCTTGCACTCCTTGTTGTTTTGCATGGCACTATGACAGCACAGGCCTACACTGATGTTTTAAGTACATTCTTCCTTCCCACTGTTGAAGAGCAATTCAGGGACGGTGACTGCATCTTTCAACACAGTCAAGCACTGTTCATAATGCACGGCCTGTGGCGGAGTGGTTACGCGATAATAAAATCCCTGTAATGGACTGACCTGCACAGGGTCCTGATTTGAATTGTATAGAAAGCCTTTGGGATGTTTTGGAATGCCGACTTCATGCCAGGACTCACAACCAACATCGATACCTTTGCTCAGAGCAGCAGCACTCAGTGAAGAATGGGCTGCCATTCCCCAAGAAACCTTCCAGCATCTGACTGAACGTATGCCTGCGAGAGTAGAGGTTATCATCAAGGCTATGGGTGGGCCAACACCAAATTGAATTCCAGCATTACCGATGGAGGGCTTCACGAACTTGTAAGTCATTTTCACCTAGGCGTCCAGATACTTTTGACCACACAGTGTATATATGCCCAAAACACCCACAAAACAGCATGAAAGTCATGGGTCTGGCAGATGTACATAATGCATATAGTTAAAATGCTCACATCTACAGCAGCAAAGGATGCGATGGAGCCACACTTTCTGTAGCAGAAAATAAATTTAGCATCCTCACTCAATCTGTAATCCGTCCATCTAAAGGGCTGTACGGCACAAACAGAAATATCAGTTGTGATGACTGGTTTGTTCTTCAGAACTTGCTCAGGAGCCACTAGCTCACAATTTGACATTAGTTGGGGCACTACAAAGGAACAAACCCCAGATACCAGCCGAATTTCAAGCAACAAGCGCTTGTGAATTACGGCTTTACAAAAGACATGACCCTGCTTTCTTATGTCCCCCCCAAAAATAAGGCAGTCCTACTTCTATAGACAATGTATCATTCCAATTACACTGACGTTGCAAATGGTAAACTTGAAATCATATCTTTTTATAATGGCACAAAAAGTGGAACAGACACACTAGATATGGAGTGCAGTGTTGATTCTGCTAATCATAAAACAAGAAGGTGGCCATTGGCAATTTTTTATCACATAGTGGCCATGGCCAGATCAAACGCAAGTATTCTTTATGGACTTTTTGAAGAAACAAAAACCATATCACGTTTTGATTTCCTGAAAAGAGTCTGCTATATTTGGTCCACAATTTCGTGAAATCCTGACTGGCAACCTCCAACCCGCCTCAAGAGCTACGAAATATTATTTCATCTGTAGAGGAAGATGCAGCAAAAGAAAAACAAATTGTTAGCCAATGCAATACATTTTTAGTTTGAGTTGATAACACTCCATGTCCAACGGACATGCTTGAGAAAAGAAAAACTTGTCGATTTTGTCCATATCAAAAAAAGAGGAAAACTGCATACAAATGTATTTGTTGTGAAGAGCCAATGTGCTTGGAGTGTTCATGAAAAGTGTGCAAAACTTGTGCCATGAAAAATGAATGTTAAATTTTGTTGTTGCATTACTTGTGAGTATTCAGTTTCTTTACAAGTAATTGTCATAATGTTAAACACAAAAAGTTTCCAAACAAGTAAAATGTAAACAACCAAATACTGCAGACTGAAGTTCTTTCCAGCAATAATTTTGTATTTGTTGGTAACATAACAAATTTTATGGTTTAAAAACTTAGTATTATGTTTATTTATGCCTTAAGGATTGATAAAAACGATTTGGAACATTGAAAAATTCAAAAACAGGGAGAAAAATGTAGTTTATAAGTTCTAGCGGTCTAGGATACTGATGTTCCGCCTAACTGCCGAATAAAAGATGTTCTAGTTAGAGGGTTAATAAACTCTAAACAAAAGATATTCATGCTTTTTTCCCGTTCATAAATAAAACAATGTATTTTTGAAACTTTCCAGACAGTTTTATAAACAGATATTTTTAACTTTTTTGAGTCAAATGATGAAATAACTTATCGTAATTTTTTTTAACTTTCTTACATCGCACATGCATGTATAACAGCAGCAAGTAGCAGATGTACTCTTTATGATTTTCACATGGTTGACTAAATACAGTTTGCTTTAGTTCATTAAATCAAATGACATGTGAATAAGAAATGTAATAGGAAAACAAAAAATTCTTTGATGGATCTGATTCAGACACTGAAGAAATTAATGAATCTGATGAGATAACGATATCCTTCCTTTTGATTTTTGGATAAACTGATTGAAGAACTGAACGACAGAGTTTCTTCTTATAAGGACTTCAATGAACCATTTACATTTTTTGTCAAACATGAGTGAGCTAAGTCCACCTGAAATCTGGAAAGTGTCGTCCAGCCTTCAGCAAGTCTACAATTCAGTTCCTGAAGACTCAGTTTACACTCCGAAAGCTACATCTCTGATGTAAACAATAAAATATGAGTCATACTCTCTTCCAGAATGATGCAAGATGCTAAAAGGTAGCTACTTAGAAAATGTTTACCCAAATTTGAACATAGCTCTTCAAATATTCTTAAATACTCCTGCTTCCAGTTTCTCACAGAAAGATCATTTTCTGCTGTAAAACATGTAAATAATTATTTAACATCACAAAAAGAGAACTGTCATAGTTATCTTTGTGTCCTTGCAACTGAACCAGACCTGACAACAAAACTGGACTATGAGGAAATCATATGCTTGTCTGGAAATAACAGGGCAAGAAAAAACACTTTGTTATTTCACTGATCAGTGTTTTGCCTCTGGTATCTTTCCAAGTGTAATGTAAGTTGTTTGCACTGTTTCTATTTAATTTTAATGAAAGGGCACTTATAGTGTTTGCATTTACATTTACTGTGTGACACTTTATTAAGTTTTAACAAAATTATGGAAAGGATAGTTGCTACTTCAATATAATGGAGATGCTGAGTCACGTACAGGTACAACAAAAACACTGCCAAAAAATGAGCTTTCGGCCAAGAAGGGCTTTGTTGGAGATAGTGCATGCCTACACCCACACGCACACCCACACCCGCAATCACACACACATGACCACAGTCTTTGGCTGCTGAGGCCACAATGTTTTTTTTTTTTTTTTTTAAATAAAAGCATGGTTTCAGGTTTGCAACTCATAGTTAAGTATTACACACACAAAAAACATCCCCACATTTTAGACAAACTTATATAAATATCTGTATTTCAGGTTTTTTTTGGGGGGGGGGGGGAGGGGGGTATGGGGGGAGAGGACAACAGAGATTTTTGATCAGGGGCATCAGGAGTCCTAAAGTCAGGCCCTAATCAATGAGAAAATACATTGACTATAACAAGAAGAGGGGAAAATCTGATGGTAAAAGGTTCAAATGGCTCTGAGCACTATGCGACTTAACTTCTGAGGTCACCAGTCACCTAGAACTTAGGACTAATTAAACCTAACTAACCTAAGCACATCACACACATCCATGCCCGAGGCAGGATTCGAACCTGCGACCATAGCAGTCGCTTGGTTACAGACTGTAGCGCCTAGAACTGCACGGCCACTCCGGCCGGCTGATGGTAAAAGATTCTTAAGTATATCTTTGAATGATACACTGTAACACACGACCAATAAGGATACTTACTACAACCCTGTGTACAGACTATTACTCGAAATATGCTGAAGTCCCAATTATTTAAAATCACACAAATTCAAAACAACGATAAAGGCCGACACTTTTCGAAAAAATTCACTAGCAAACAAATTTCTGTTTCATTCCATTATTATTAGAAATACACACAAGTTATATAACTCACTTGGACACTGCAAAACTGCTCTGTACATACATACATCAGTACCATAATTGCCAGTAAAGCATGGACAGAACTTTTCAGTCTCTCTACAGTCAAATAGAACATATCTGTTATCCACCACCATCACGTTTTTCAGCCTTGTATGATTTACTGTTTGTTACAAATCTACTGCTATACCACAACAGCTATTACATAACTCACGATACTTTTTGCACATGGAAAAATTGGCCTTTGACTGAGAAGACTAAATATTTGACACAGTAACACTGTTGATGCACAAACCAAACAAATCCAGGCTTTTCAAATAGCAAATTTAATTCAATTGTTCACATACGCACAACATGTTTTCTTTAACCACAACTGTACACAGCTGGAGGTTTGGTCATTTGTGATTGTGTAAAATGGTGTTAGTAAAACAGAAAGTTATTCACAACCTGATACAAATTAGTACATTAATACTGTGCAATATGTTCAACATTTAATACCTCATCTCTGGATTGGTCTTTGATTGATGTTCCTGTGGAGTTCCATCAGAAACTACTAGAGTTACAAAAGTGTGTAAGTAAAATCATCCCTGTGGAAATACCAAAATTTCACTTCAAATTTGGTTTTCACACACATTTCTGTTCCTAAGTCAACCAATACACTAGTATTGGGGTTTATAACTGTATATACACCACATGATCAAAAGTATCCAGTAGATATTAATATGGCATGTATCCATCTTTTGCCTTCAGCTCTGTTGGGGAACCCTTTCAATGAGGTGTCTAAATGTCCACAGAGGAATAGCAGCCTATTCTTCCTCAACAGCTGAAACCAGAGAAGGTGCTGCGCAGTTTGATGTGTCACATCACGGATCGCGCGGCCCCTTCCGCCAGAGGTTTGAGTCCACCCTCAGGCATGGGTATGTACGTTGTTGTTAGTTTAAGTAGTCTAGGGACTAATGACTTCAGCAGTTCGGTCCCTTAGGAATTCATACAACACATTATACTAGCAGAAAAGGTAGTGATACTGCATGCTGGGCTCTTGAGCGAAATATATTATATAACTCATCCCAGAAGTGTTCCATTGGGTTCGGATTGAGACTCTGGGCAGGCAAGTCCCTAACAGGATGTTATTGTCCACAAACCATTACCTCCCAGATGCTGCTTTATGACATAGTGCAGTATCATGCTGATATAAACATTCATGATCTACAAATCGTTCCTCTACTGTACACAGTTCACAAAGCTGTAAAATGTGTTCCCTTCATTGCAATATGGGAACCACATCCTAACCAAGAAAGATAACCCCATATTGTAACACCACCTGCTCTCTACTTCACTATTGGAACTACATATATGATGGCAGGTAACATTCTCCAGACATACGCCAAACCCAAACCCTTCTACTGTACACTATTCTTTTTAACTCCCAATGTGCAGTCATTGTGACAGCTGGTTTGCTGGTAGCACTTTGGAACTCACAAGTGACTCCTCCTGCTGATTTCATGTGATTTTTATAACCATACTCTTCAATGCTTTATGGTCCCTGCCTGGTCTTTGTTCAGTTATGGTTGTTCCTTTGTGTTTATACTTCACAAACACATGAACGACAGTCAAACTTGAGCAGGTTTAGATGGGCTGAAATGTCCCTGATGGATTTGTTACTCAAGTGGTGTGTGTGTGTGTGTGTGTGTGTGTGTGTGTGTGTGTGTGAGAGGTATCACACTTATGCTGGCTTTCAAAGGATGGTCTGCAAAGCAAGTGTGTGGCTGTCAAGGGGAAACTCTGTGATGATCATCAATTCTACCAATTAGTGTTTGATGGGGAAATACCTATCATGATCCCATCAGCGCGAGCGATTAATATCTTTCTAGCATGGTCAGTCTCCTATACGATTGTTAGCTACAGTGCAGGAGTGATCTGAAGAACAGTATGAGATTTCTCATCTCATCCCACACTAGACCTCTGCCCTATTTAAATCATATGTGTGGGGACAAACCTGACCACATGAGAAAACTGGTCTGACCCTACATCAAGAACGCCTCTCCCCCCACCAATGACCTTTGGGATGATGCCCTAGCTGCCTGGGAGGAGGTGGCAGAAAATGAGAGTTTTATGACCCACCCTGCATACTTTTTGCCCTGGCGGAATGCAATGGTCATTTAAGTGGAAGACTTCTGGACTGCAAATTAAGTGAAGAAGAAACCACATGCTGAGTCCTTTTGAGGGCCAAAACAATCTTATTAAGAACCTTGAACTGTTTTTCCATCAATTTTGTATTTTCTACACATTAAACAAATTAATCAAATAAAACAAAAAAATAATTGCCGAAAGTGGGGTTCAATTCAAATCCTGCTATTGTGCAGTTGTTTATCGGCCTGTTGACTATATCATCAAACTGTGAAGTCCATATACTAAGTACTGCAATATTGAGGTATTTCTTATTATCGATCTGCCCTTGACTTCACCTCACAACGTCATGTTCCTTTTCTACATTTGAAATGCAAGGAATGTCACCGAGAAGATTTTCTTGAGTCTTCTTATAAGACGTGTGCTTTCTGCTAAGTGTCAATAAGGCATAAACTCCTTCAATTCCATACAAAATTACAGATTCCATTATGTTTATGAGCACTAATGTATGCTCTGTAAAGTGATTGGCTAATGTGGTATGTGGAGGGCATCTACGTCTACATACATACTCTGCAAACCACTGAAGTGCTTGGTAGATGTAGATGTAGATGATGATGATGATGATGATGATGATTTGAGGTCAGGGACGCTCAACATCGTGGGCACCAGCGCCCTGACGAAAAGTCAGCATGCCAATCTCATGAGTGGGGACGAAGGCTGTCCTCCCTTCCCCACCAATTTAGGGATAAGGCCTGACAGTTCACAAGATTTCACAACTTTTGTAACACTGGAAACAGTATCTGCATGGATGGTGGGCAGATCTCCATCAAGACTGAGGGCTGCCCTAATATCAGTACATAGGACACATGAGGCCAAAATATGCTGAACTGAAAGTGGCATGCCACAAACTTCACACAATGGTGGAAGCCATGTGTTAAAGGGCTACGTCCGATGCGCAGTCTGGTAAGCAGAATCTCCTTCCAGTGGTGAGGCTGACATGAATTCTGCCATGCCTTTGCAGTCAATCTGAGTTACTGCAGTTTGTTTTCTGTCATCTGCAACCATTCAGTCTCCCACTGACACTTAATGTGTCTGTCAGAAAATGAGATGATGGCATGCAAAGGGATGAGATAGTGACGGACAGCACCATCCCGACATGCTTCCTTGATGGCTTTGCCGGCCATGTCGTTTCCCTGTATCCTGATGTGGCAAGGTACCCATCAAAAGTTCACCTCCTTGCCATGGTGTTGGAGCCACTGTAAGGAGTCATGGATGAGCTTAATCAGCTGGCCTACTGGATACAGTTGGTGCAGTGCTTGCAGTGAACTAAGTGAGTCGGAACAGACAAGAAATCTTGTATGGTGATGTCTGTGAATCCTTTCCAGTGTCATCAGAATGTCGTATAATTCTGCATTATAATTTGTAAATTGTTCGGGAAGACACACTTTAAAAACCCAATCAGGGAAAACAGCAGAACATCTGAGGACATTCTCTTGCTGGGATCCCTCTGTCTAAACAATGATAAAACTGTGGTACGTACATAAAATGGACAAAAACAAAGCTATAAAAACATAATCTGGAGTACAAGTTTTTTTTTTGTAGTGTGTAAAGTTTAAAATCACTTTGAGCCTTTGAAGACACCAAGGCAGCAATGTTGATTCATCACTGGCTGTGTATTTTGATGCCTGACAGATCCAAATCCTTGAGACAATCTGTAGCACATATCCTAAATGGCTTGGTTGCACGGGGCCAATTCCTGAACAACCATTCAAAGATGGGTTGGACCACTGCACTAAATGCCAATGACTGAGGTGACGCTGAGATTTTCAGTGCCTGTCAAGCCAAAAGGACACAGTGCCGAATCCAGAGTGGTGATTCACCAGCCTCTGCACACAGACTCTGAACTGGGCTGGTCCGGGAGGCTCCAGTCGATATCCAAATACCCTCATAGTGGACAGCATCTAGCACCTTGAGGTAGGAAGTATGGGCTGATCCGTAGACCACACTGCCATTAGCTAAATGTGATCAAACAAATGCCCTATACAACTGCACGAGGTGGGACCCTCCGCTAAGGCACTACAAAATATCCAATGACTGGAAGCCCTTTGTTCATAGATCATTCAGGTATGGGAGCCAAGTTAATTTCAAGTCAAATAATAAACCCAAAAAATGCACATTTTCTTGAAAACGTAAACTATTGTCCCCCATTGCGAGCACTGGCTGGTTAAAACTTTGACTCCCACAGCACATTGTGTGCATTGAAGTCCACCACAAGGAGGAACGGGCACAGGAGTGCCTAGAAGAGTTCTGTCGGTGCTTCTGCATCCAAAGCATCATTAGGTGGAAGATACAAAGAACACACTGTGATATTAAAGGGTACTAGAACTTTCACAGAAATTTTTTGTATGGTAGTGGTAAGAGGGACTGGAGAGGAGAGCATCTGTCATCAATGAGAACAGTCACTCCATCTTTAGCCCTGTCTCCAGTAATATCGTCCTTCCTGTCTGGGTGGTAACCCCGCAATGCAGGCGTGTTGGTGACTTTAAGACACGTTTCTTGTAAGAAGATGCAGAACAGTTTCTCCTGGACCAGGAGCTGTAATTATTCCAAATGTGAGAGACATTCATTTAAATTCCACTGAAACACAAAAGTCCTTGTGGAAGCCACTGTTTAGTGAAGGCTGTTTGTGTCTTTCTTCCTTGGAGGTGTTGACATACCGGGGAGGTCAAGGAGAATGTTAGCTGGTTCCTGGCCCTCCAGTTACTCCGACTGGAAGTCCATACCCTAAAGAGCATATGTTGGTTGGTTAGTTTAAACGAGAGGGGAAGGGATCAAACTACGAGGTCATCGATCCCTTGTTCCTAACAAAACAATGCCACAAGTGTGAGAATAAAACAGATGAGACATATAACACAAAACGGAAAGAAAGGAAAAACCACAAGAACGCAGGAAATCCAATGAACACTAAAAGGACCAAAAGAGGACAAGAAAACAACAGAGAGATGCTAGAAACAGAAGAGAGTAAAACAAGAAAGCAGATTACAGTGGCTGGCCAACCATGAGAATAAAAAGGAGAAGCCAGCCACACTGCAACACATTAAAACCTTCACCCCAAAAGCACAAGGGTGGAGGACACAGAGGGACAAAGGACATGTGCTAAAACTTAGATGAAATGATAAAACCCACCCTCACAAATAAAATGTAAACCTAAATCAGCCAATGAGGCATTGTCAGATAAAATGAGTGGCAACGAGTCCGGTAACCCAAGATTTCGACGCTGGTCAGTCAAAGTGGGACAGTGCACCAGAATATGGGCCACTGTCAACAGGGTGCCGCACCAACACTGAGGTGGGTCTTCAAGGAGCAGGAGGTAACCATGGGTCGCCCAAGCGTGGCCAATGTGGAGCCGGCAGAGTACAACTGATTCCCTGCAAGAGGCCCGCATGGAAGACTTTTACACATTTGTAGTCTTTTTAATGACACGCAGTTTGTTCTGCATACTGTTATGCCATTCTATCTCCCAAAGTCAAAAAACACTGTGGTGCAAGTCAAAACGCAGGTCAGGTTTAGAGATTCCCATCTCCAGAAGCGGTTTCTGCGTAGCTGTTTAGCAAGCCTAGGGGCAAGTTCGTTGTCTGGGACTCCGATGTGACCTGGGGACCAGAAAAACACCACTGATTGAATGGACTGTTACAGGGCATAGATGGACTCCTGGATGGTCGCTATCAAAGGATGACGAGGGTAGCACTAGTTGACAGCTTATAGGCTACTCAAGGAGTCAGTACACAGAAGAAACACTTCCACAGGGCATGAACAGATGTGCCCAAGAGCACGAGATATAGCCACCAGCTCGGCAGTGAAAACACTGCAGCCATCGGGCAAGGAATGCTGTTCAATATGTCCTCCATGGACATAAGCGAAGCCAGCATGAGCATCAGCCATCGAGATGTCAGTGTAAACCACTTCATGGCCTTGGTACTTGTCAAGAATCGAGGGGAAGTGGCAGCGGAGAGCTACGAGGTTAACTGAGTCTTTAGGCCATGTGAAAGGTCCAGGCAAAGCTGCGGCCTAGGTGTACACTATGGAGATGTATGTGAATGGACCTCAAGTATAGGTGGTAAAGGCAAGGACTCCAGATCAGAAAGAAGGGATCGGACACGAACTGCAATTGAAAGCCCTGACCTGGGCCGCCGATGCGGGAGTTGAACCGCTGTGGGTGGGAAAAGGAGACGGTAATTCGGATGCGCAGGAGAACTATGAACGTGTGCAAAACAACTGGCCAGCAGTTGTGCACGCTTAACCTGCTATGGAGGCACTCCGGCTTCCACAAGGACGCTGGATTGGGCTCATCCTAAAAGCTCCTGTCATTAGGCGAATGCCACAGTGGTGCACTGAGTCGAGTTAACGCAACGCTGAGGGTGCCGCCGAACCATAAACCAGACTCCCATAGTCAAGGCAGGATTGAACAAGGGCTCTGTAGAGCTGCAGCAGTGTAGAGCAATCTGCAACCCAGTTGGTGTTGCTCACGTAGCAGAGGGCATTGAGGTGCTGCCAGCATTTCTGCTTAAGCTGATGAAGGTGGGGAAGCCAAGTCAATTGGGCATCGAAAACCAGTCCTAAGAATCGATATGTCTCCACTACAGTGAGTGGATCATCATTCAGGTAAAGTTCTGGTTCTGGATGAACGGTACGGCAACAACAGAAGTGCATAACACACGACTTTGCGACCGCAACTGCAAACCATGGGCTAGAGCCTATGACTGCCCCTTGTGGATGGCTCCCTGTAGGCGCCGCTCAGCAACACTAGTACCGCTGGAGCAGTCTGAAATGCAGAAATCGTCTGCATAGACAGAAGGCGAGACGGACGGCCCTACAGCTGCTGCTAGACCATCAATGGCTACTAAGAATAGAGAGACACTCAATACAGAGCCCTGCGGGACCCCATTCTCCTGGATACGGGGGGAACTATGTGAGGCATAAACTTGGATACAGAAAGTATGAAGGAACGGGATTGGGCCTTGGAGACCCCACTCGTATAGTGTGACAAGGATATGATGTTGCCAGGTCGTGTCATGTGCTTTTTGTAAATCAAAAAAGACAGTAACCAGGTGTTGGCATTGGGGAAAGGCCGTTTGGATGGCAGCCTCTAAGGACACAAGATTATCGGTGGTAGGGTGACCCTGGAGGAAGCTGCCCCGACATGGAGCCAGTAGGTCATGTGACTCCTGGACCCAACCCAACCGCCGACACACCGTACGTTCCAGCACATTACAAAGAGCAGTGGTGAGGCTGATAGCTATCCACATTAAGTGGGTTTTTACCAGGTTTGAGCACCGGAATGATGGTGCTCTCCCGCCATTGTGACAGAAAGATGCCATCGCACCAGATCCGCGGTTGAAGATGACGAGATCTCGCTTGTAGTCAGATGAGAGATGTTTAATCATCTGACTGTGGATCAAATCTGGTCCAGGAGCAGTGTCGGGGCAATGTGCAAGGGCACTGAGGAGCTCCCACTCTGTAAACAGGACATTATAAGATTCACTGTGGCATGTAGTAAAAGAGAGGACTTTCCCTTCCAGCTGTCATTTGGGAGTGCGAAAGGCTGGGAGGTAATTCTCTGATGCAGTGGCTCGAGCCTAGTGCTCAGCAAAGTGCTCAGTAATTACGTTTGCATCGGTAGATAACACGCCAGTTATGTTAACACCGGGAATACCTGTTGGGGTCTGGTGCCCTAAAACACGTTTGATCTTTGCCCAGACTTGGGAAGGTGACGTGTGGCACCCAATGGTTGACACATGTCTTTCCCATCACTTCTGCTTCCGTGGTTTGATAACTTGGTAAATGCGAGTATGGAGCCGTTTAAAGGATATGAGGCGCTCCAGGGAAGGGTGCCACTTACGCCATTGTAGAGCTCACCGACACTACTTAATTGATTCAGAGACTTCCGGCGACAACCAAGGGACTGCCCTTCACAGGGGGCACCCTATAGAGTAACACCTGTTGTTGTCATCTGCTTAACAATCACATCGATGTTCCCATGTGGGGAGATTCAATGGTGACAGCAGAGGTGAAAGTTTCCCAGTACACCCTGTTTAAAGCCCATCTGGACAGGTGTCCATAGGCCTGACGACGGGGCAATGAAAGGAAGATGGGGAAATGGTCACTACCACACAGGTTGTCATGTGCTCTCCAGTGGATAGATAGGAGAAGTCCTGGGCTGCAAATTGATAAATCAATGGCCCAGTAACTACCACGAGCCACACTGAAATGTGTGGCAGCCCCAGTATTTAAGAGGCAGAGGTCGAATTGAGACAGTAAAGTTTCAACATCTCTGCCTCGGCCAGGGTGTCGCTGTAGAGCTCGCCAACGCTCCTTAATTGCTTCAGCAACTTTCGGCGACCACCAAGGGACTGCCTTATGCCTCGGGCACTCTAAAGAGCGATGGATCACGTTTCTGCTGCAGAAACAATTGTTGTAGTTATCTGCTCAACCATCACATCGATGATACCGTGTGGGGGAGATTCAACGGTGACAGCAAGAGGTGAAAGTTTCCGAGTCCGCCTTGTTTAAAGCCCATCTGGGAAGGCGTCCATGGGCCTGAGGGGCAGAGACAGGAAGATGGGAAAGTGGTCACTACCACACAAGTCGTCATGTGCTCTCCAGTGGATAGATGGGAGAAGACCTGGACTGCAAAGTGATAAATTAATGGCCGAGTAACTACCATGAGCCACAATGAAATGTATGGCGGCCCCAGTATTTAAGAGGCAGAGGTCGAATTGAGACAGTAAAGTTTCAACACCTCTGCCTCGGCCAGCAAGCACGATGCTACCCCAAAAGGGGTTATGGGTGTTAAAATCTCCCAAAAGTAGGAAAGGTTTAGGGAGTTGATCAATCAGTGCAGCTAACACATTCAGGGGTACTGCACCATCTGGAGGAAGATATGCATTGCACACAGTTATTTCCTGTGTCGCTCTTCGCCACAGCTTCAAGAGGGATTTGAAGGGGCACAGTTTCACTACAGACTGAGTTTAGGGCATAAATGCAAACTCTACCTGACACTCGATTATAGTCGGTACGGTTCCTGTAACATCCCTTATAGCTGCAAAGGGCAGGGGGTCCGCATTGCCGGGAATCAGGTTTCTTAGAGGGCAATGCAGAAAGCAGGTGGAAAGCTTAACAGTTGCCGTACCTCAGCCAGGCGGTGGAAAAAACTGCTGCAGTTTTGCTGGAGGATGACATCATCATGAGACTGGGAAGGCTGGAACATTCAATGAGGCAGTTTACGCCTCAGTGTCACCTGCTGCCACCAACTTATTGCCTGAGCAGTCTATATCCATTGTGTCTGAGGGTCCGGCGAGATCTAAGTTCTCAGCAGATGCCAGAATCTCCACCTCATCCGCAGATGCAGAGCTTGTAGGTAGCAGTGGTATGGGTGCCACCACAATTCCCTTGGTCTTGGGGAACTTCTTTTTGGATTTCTCTCGCTGTTCCTTGTGTTTCCCTGACTGGGAAGACTTCACTGGTTCAGTCTCTGGGACTGAGGATGAATGTGAAGCCCTGCAACCAGCTGCTTTTGGGCTTTTCAGTCACTGGCGGGTGTCATCTTTCCCACTAGCAGAAACCTGGGAAGGGTGTAACCCAAGGGACTCCTTCCTAGTAAGAGCAGCCAAAGAAGTTGTACACTTCTCTGGCTTAGAAGTGGGGACAGACATCCCTGATGGTTGAGGGGGTGTTATTCTTGAAGTTGGTGGTGCGGGAGCAACAGGGAGGGAAGTGCCCCCCACTATCAAGAGGGCGGGTGTGGTCTTCTGGCTCTGAGAGGTGGCTGCGGTTGGCGGAGCTGATGGGGCTAGAACTGTTGTAGCAGCGCCGTAAGGCGATGTCATGTGTACAGCATGTAGGCATTCAAATTTCCTCTTAGCCTCAGAGTAGGTCAGTTGGTTCAGGGTTTATTACTCCATGATTTTTCTTTCCCTCTGGAGAATCCTGCAGTCTGGCGAGGAAGGCAAATGGTGCTCTACACAGTTGACACAGATGGGAGGCGGGGCACATGGAGTATAGCGATGTCATGGGTGTCCGCAATCTCGATATGTGATGCTGGAAGTACAGCGGGATGACATATGACCGAACTTCCAACATTTAAAGCACCGCAGTGGGGGAGGGATATAGGGTTTTACATTACAGCGTTAGACCATCACCTTGACCTTCTTGGGTAATGTATCATCCTCTAAGGCCAAGATGAAGGCACCGGTGGCAACCTGATTATCCCTCGGGCCCCGGTAGACATGCCAAACAAAATGTACATCTTGCTGTTCTAAATTGGCATGCAGCTCATCGTCGGTCTGCAAAAGAAGGTATCTGTGAAATATTATATCCTGGACCATATTTGAGCTCTTATGAGGCGTGATGGTTACAGAAACTTGTCCTCTATATGCTCAACAAAATACTGAGGCTTCATCATCATAAAAGATTCCCCATCAGCTCTCCAACATACAAGGTACGGAGCCAAGTAAGAGCCGCTGCCATCCTTAGCCTGATGTTCTAAGGTGTGGCCAGCGAGGGGAACGATGTGTGTCCATACTTCTGTGCACTGAATTGAGCCCGTGAACATTTAGAGACTGCTGGTGTTGGACCACCAGCAAGAGATAATGTACTACGCTTCATCGCTTGTCATCTACCCTGATGCCACCCACTCTGAACAGGGGCCCTCCCCACAGGCGCCACCCAGCCGCAGCAAAGGCCACCTGGCAGGATGACCATTGCCAAGAGTCCTGATGCCCCAGGGGGATGGGCATCTACCCCTCGGTTTATGAGGGGAGTTAATGGCACAGGCATCAGCAGAGCGATCCCTGTGTTGTCAGGGGGCTACAACCAACAGGGCACACGGTGGCCCCACCACAAGGGACTGGCTATTGTGCTGGATATCAGGTGCAACCAAGCAAACAAGTCCATTATCATCGTCAGCATAGAAAACGATACTGCATAGTTGATGGAAAAATACACACCCAGGAGGGTGACCTCATCCCACAGTTGGATAATGAGCAGAAGTGCAGATCCACATCGCTGAAGGATGCAAAAGGTCTCAGCGCATGATGGACACGATGTACCATGTAAGGCACCTTTACCCAATTGGCTTGCTCTTCAGGAAAATTTTGAAAAAAATTGAGGTCAAACCCTACAGGGGACCATCACAAAGGCCGAAAGTGTGAGACACTCTTTAGTCGCCTCTTACGACAGACAGGAATACCTCGGGCCTATTCTAACCGCTGGTCGCGCAGGGAGGTAAAGAGCATAGTCCCCATCAGAGAGGGAGTGAGCTAGCCGATTCAAAGGTTTAAGTACCACTTTCTTGGTCTTGGAACTACTTTTTAAAGGATGGTTTTCTTTATTTATTGGATGAGGTTGTTGCTTGAGTTGTGGTATGGCTTAGTTGGCTTCTGATGGTTGTTGGCTTTATTCAAAAACATGTTTGCAAAGCCAGCCCTTAATTAATTTCAAAGTAATTAACAGTTTTGTCAAAAGTATTGTTTGCATAACGATATTTGTTAATTTCATCATTTAAACAAATAATTTGGCTTACCCTTGTAGTAGAAGAAACTGTTAAAAACAACTAATTTTTTGATGTATTCAGTTAATTTAATGAGTTAAATTTTAATTGTAATTTCTGTAAATTAAACTTCGAACAATGTGTGGTTTCAGCACCTATTATTGTGAGGATATATAAGGGATTTTTGGTCCCGAGACAGTCACTCCATGACTGAGTTTCAGAAGAGAAAACTGTGTTGGTTACAACAACAACAATGCTTCAACTGTACTGTGAAATAAGTGTTACACAATTAGGCCGTGTGTTAAAACAATGACAGTGATCCATATGTACCTTTCTATTCTTCAAGAACTGTGAACTTTGTGGTTAGGTTTTTACTGCTCATAGATGTTCAACAGGAAACTATTGTAGCAATATGTGGATGTTCGCCTGTAACCTATTAATGAGGCTTATCGAAAGTTAAACAATAGTGCACTGGCCATATAACTGTGTATTACTGGGGAATTGTGAACTGTGAAAGTAAAGTACTGTAAACGCAAATGTGCACCTGTCGGCTACATCATTTGAAGTAGTCAGTGGTGTACTTCCACAACCCATTTTTCAGCCAGTGTAGCAACGCAGTATGTCAACACTGAGGACAACAAATGAAGAAATAAAGAAGGTGAATGTCGTCACAAGCAGTTTACACATTTGGGAGAAAATGTACAAGAACTGCCTGATTTGTGAGAAGAGCCTCCACAATTGCCACCTGTAGTCCTCCCACTACATCCCACAGTGGTATGGCCAAATCTTTGACATCTGAAGCATCGCATTGGGTTAGGAACATACGGGTTATCCTTAGGATGGATATGGTTTGCAAGGATATGTTCTGATAATTCCAGAGTACTAAACATTAGAATAAATGTTGCTGATTTTTCCAATTTGCCATTGACTCTCCTCATATAATCCTGCACTTCCGTGACGCCAATATTTTTCCATTCTTCACGTAACTCTGTGGGGTCCACCTCCACTATATTGGAGCAGGTAACCACACCCTTAACGTTAGTAGGGGTGTTTTGCAACTCAGCCTCAACTGTGTATTCGCCTAAGGCCTTCCATCCCAGAAGCTTGGATATTTGATTTGAATTAGCAGTTTCAACTAGAAGTGTTCCATTACGAAGTCATTTGACACTTTTTAGAGACCCAGCATTACCTTCCAACACCTTGTGAATATAAAAAGCAGAGACCTTTTCAAAGGTCCCTCTGTTCGCTTGATTACAATGAAAGTGTTAATGGCACACCAATACCTGTACTATGATTCTGAGACTTCTTAGTGGGAGGACTCACCAACTGAGCTCTCTTTGATGAGTGGGTGTAGGTACTACCTGACAGTACAGCCATCTCATCAGGAGTAATAGTTTGACGAGACCGTTCCATAGGGATCCCACGAGATACTAGGGAAACAAACATCAACCCAGGCAGAGCCTGCATGCTTCAGCAAGCCTTATAAAACTGGAGGGTGACAGATGCCCCAGAGGTTGCTGTTAGAGACTGTTTTATCTCAACAGCCATTCACCTTGTCAGCACTTAGCACACCTTGAGGTTGAGAGGTTTTTTATAGAGGTGTGTACCTTCCTTGCGGTCCAGGCAGTGAAGCCAAGGCCCCCATTCTCCGAAACACACAACATTCCACCGCTCGCCCCACGGTGGGCACTGAAGCATGCCAAGAGCTTACAGTGACAGAGGACTGTCGGTGCTTACCAGCTCCCAGGTCAGGATCCCTGGTGTCACCAAGCCTGTACTCAGCAAATGAATGCTGAGCCCCTGAGAGGGTACTTTGCATGGTATCACATGTCAGGGTTTCTTCTCATTCTAAGCATGTACAGAGTGCGGGAAGAATGACTGCTTAAATGCATCTGTGCAAGCTATAATTTAAATTTGTCTTCACATTACCTATGGGAATAATACATGGCAGGGCAGAAGAATGCCTCTAGACTCTTATCTTAATACTAGTTCTTGAAATTTTGTATGCAGCCTTTTGTGGAACAATGTACATATATCTTCAATAGTCTGCCAATTCAGATTCTGGTCTTCTGTGAGTCAAACAAACCTGTGACCAATCATGCCATCCTCCTTTGTATATGGTAAATATCCACAATTAGTCATATTTTTTATAGGTCTCACAGATGTGAACAATAATTAATGAAACTAGTCTACTTTTCCCCCCTACATGAACCATGCACCTTGCCGTTGGTGGGGAGGCTTGCGTGCTAGCCGTAGCGTAGGTGCATCCACAATGGAGGGGTATCTGTTGAGATGCCAGACAAACATGTAGCTCCTGAAGAGGGGCAGCAGCCTTTTCAGTAGTTGCAGGGGCAACAGTCTGGATGATTGACTGATCTGGCCTTGTAACACTAACCAAAACGGCCTTGCTGTGCTGGTACTGCGAACGGCTGCAAGCAAGGGGAAACTACAGCCGTAATTTTTCCCAAGGGCATGCAGCTTTACTGTACAGTTAAATGATGGTGGCGTCCCCTTGGGTAAAATATTTCGGACGTAAAATAGTCCCCCATCCAAATCTCTGGGTGGGGACTTCTCAGGAGGACATTGTTATCAGGAGAAAGAAAACTGGGTTCTACGGATCGGAGCGTGGAATGTCAGATCTCTTAATCGGGCAGGTAGGTTAGAAAATTTAAAAAGGGAAACGGATAGGTTGAGGTTAGATATAGTGGGAATTAGTGAAGTTCAGTGGCAGGAAGAAAAAGACTTCTGGTCTGGTGAATACAGGGTTATAAATACAAAATCAAATAGGGGTAATGCAGGAGTAGGTTTAATAATGAATAAAAAAATAGGAATGCGGGTAAGCTACTACCAACAGCATAGTGAATACATTATTATGGCCAAGATACGAAGCCCACGCCTACCACAGTCGTACAAGTTTATATGCCAATTAGCTCCTCAGATGATGAAGAAATTGATGAAATGTATGATGAGATAAAAGAAATTATTCAGGTAGTGAAGGGAGACGAAAATTTAATAGTCATGAGTGACTAGAATTCAATAGTAGGAAAAGGAAGAGAAGGAAACGTAGTAGGTGAATATGGAATGGGGGTTAGGAATGAAAGAGGAAGCTGCCTGGTAGAATTTTGCACAGAGCATAACTTAATCATAGCTAACACTTGGTTCAAGAATCATGAAAGAAGGTTGTATACATGGAAGAAGCCTGGAGATACTGTAAGGTTTCAGATAAATTATATAATGGTAAGACAAAGCTTTAGGAACCAGGTTTTAAATTGTAAGACATTTCCAGGGGCAGAAGTGGACTCTGACCACAATCTATTGGTTATGAACTGTAGATTAAAACTGAAGAAACTGCACAAAGGTAGGAATTTAAGGAGATGGGACCTGGATAAACTGACTAAACCAGAGGTTGTAGAGTGTTTCAGGAACAATTGACAAGAATGGGGGAAAGAAATACAGTAGAAGAAGAATGGGTAGCTTTGAGAGATGAAATAGTGAAGGCAGCAGAGGACCAAGTAGGTAAAAAGACGAAGGCTAGTAGAAATCTTTGGGTAACAGAAGATATATTGAATTTAATTGATGAAAGGAGAAAATACAGAACTGCAGTAAATGAAGCAGACAAAAAGGAATACAAACGTCTCAAAAATGAGATCTACAGGAAGTGCAAAATGGCTAAGCAGGGATGGCTAGAGGGCAAATGGAAGGATGTAGAGGCGTATATCATTAGGATGATGATGATGATGATGATGATGTTTGGTTCGTGGGGCGCTCAACTGCGTGGTTATCAGCGCCCGTACAATTACCCAATCTTTGCTCAGTCCAATTTCGCCACTTTCCTGGATGATGATGAAATAATGAGGACAACACAAACACCCAGTCATCTCGAGGCAAGTGAAAATCCCTGACACCGCCGGGAATCGAACCCGGGACCCCGTGCTCGGGAAGCGAGAACGCTACCGCGAGACCACGAGCGGCGGACTATATATCATTAGGGGTAAGATAGATACTGCCTACAGAAAAATTAGAGAGACCTTGGAGAAAAGAGGATCACTTGCATGAATATCAACAGCTCAGATGGAAACCCAGTTCTAAGTAAAGAAGAGAAAGGAGAATGGTGGAAGGAGTATATAGAGTGTCTATACAAGGGCGATGTTCTTGAGGACAATATTATGGAAATGGAAGAGGATGTAGATTAAGTTGAAATGGGAGATATGATACTGCGTGAAGAGTTTGACAGAGCACTGAAAGACCTGAGTCGAAACAAGGCCCCAGGAGTAGACAGCATTCCATTAGAACTACTGACAGTCTTGGGAGAGCCGGTCCTGACAAAACTCTACCATCTGGTGAGCAAAATGTATGAGACAGGCGAAATACCCTCAGACTTCAAGAAGAATATAATAATTCCAATCCCAAAGAAAGCAGGTGTTGACAGATGTGAAAATTACTGAACAATCAGTTTAATAAGTCACAGCTGCAAAATACTAATGCGAATTCTTTACAGATGAATGGAAAAACTGGTAGAAGCCGACCTCGGCGAAGATCAGTTTGGATTCCGTAGAAATGTTGGAACACATGAGGCAATACTGACCCTACGACTTATCTTAGAAAATAGATTAAGGGAAAGCAAACCTACGTTTCTAGCATTTGTAGACTTAGAGAAAGCTTTTGACAATGTTGACTGGAATACTCTCTTTCAAATTCTGAAGGTGGCAGGGGTAAAATACAGGGAGCGAAAGGCTATTTACAATTTGTACATAAACCAGATGGCAGTTATGAGAGGTGAGGGGCATGAAAGGGAAGCAGGGGTTGGGAAGGGGGTGAGACAGGGTTGTAGCCTATCCCCGATGTTATTCAATCTGTATATTGAGCAAGCAGTAAAGAAAACAAAATAAAAATTCGGAGTAAGAATTAAAATCCGTGGGGAAGAAATAAAAACTTTGAGGTTTGCCGATGACATTGTAATTCTGTCAGAGACAGCAAAGGACCTGGAAGAGCAGCTGAACAGAATGGACAGTGTCTTGAAAGGAGGGTATAAGATGAACATCAACAAAAGCAAAATGAGGATAATGGAATGTAGTCTAATTAAATTGGGTGATGCTGAGAGAATTTGATTTAGTAAATGAGTTTTGCTATCTGGGGAGCAAAATAACTGATGATGGTCGAAGTAGAGAGGATATAAAATGTAGACTGGCAATGGCAAGGAAAGCGTTTCTGAAGAGAAATTTATTAACATCGAGTATAGCTTTAAGTGTCAGGAAGTCGTTTCTGAAAGAATTTGTATGGAGTGTAGCCATGTATGGGAGTGAAACGTGGACAATAAACAGTTTAGACAAGAAGAGAATAGAAGCTTTTGAAATGTGGTGCTACAGAAGAATGCTGAAGATCAGATGGGTAGATCACATAACTAATGAAGTATTGAATAGAATTGGGGAGAAGAAAAATTTGTGGCACAACTTGACTAGAAGAAGGGATTGCTTGGTAGGACATATTCTGAGGCATCATGGGATCACCAATTTAGTATCGGAGGGCAGTGTGGAGGGTAAAAATCATAGAGTGAGACCAAGTGAACAATACACTGAACAGATTCAGAAGGATGTAGGTTGCAGTAGGTACTGGGAGATAAGGAAGCTTGCACAGGACAGAGTAGCACGAAGAGCTGCATCAAACCAGTCTCTGGACTGAAGACCACAACAATAACAGTATACTTTTAGCAGCCACTATTTATTTATACCCACAATATGTTTCTGAGGGACCAAAATCTCTGGAATCCACAATAGGAGTTGCTGTTGTTACTTTAGGGTGAAAAACAGCTGAGGTCATAAGTACCCATGTCATATAACTTTAAATAGTAAATTACCAGATGCAGTTGATACTCAAGGCCTAATACTCAGAGCCTAATCAATGGGAGTAGAGGGGTAGCTTAAAACAATCACTTCCCCTTTGAGGAGGGTGCTCAAACGGTTGAAAATTAAATTTCCTTCACCATATTACTCTGACAAATAAAAAGCAAAATGTGATCTACAGCTCATGCTGTATCTGCTAAAACATCTTAATTCAGATGACAAACATATATTAAAACATAAACAGTTATTAAATCGGCATTGGGTCAGAAAGTAGCACACTGTCAATGGTTGGTTGCAGTAAGCACAGAGTAGTGCGGCATCTCCATTTAACAAATGACAGTGACTGAAATGACAATGCTGAATACGCAGCCGAGCTGAAAGTATTTCCTCATGACAGAAGGGGCGAGAGGAAGTCATCCAAGCTGTTGGGAGGCGTTTAATTTCCCAGAGATTGTTCCCATATGGAGAAGACCAGTGTTCATGCCAGAGGGACACAATGTTCCTACATGCAGCAACACAGAGATCATCTGAAGAGACAGAATAGCTAAAAGGCCTAGGTAATCAGACTGCAGCTTTGGTAGCACCATCGGCAGCTTCATTCCCCAACGCTCCAACGTGACTAGGGACCCACGTGAAAATTACATTGGCTCCATAATCAGCGAGCGGCTGGAAGCACTTGCGTATTTGTTGTACCAAGGGATGGTATGTGTGTAGGACACAGGCTCTGGAGGGCAGTAAGTGAATTTCAACATAATACACAATTGAGAAGCCTATGTCATAGGACGTACTCAGTGGCCTGATAGAGGGCAGAAAGCTCTGCAGTAAAAATTCAGCACTGGTCTAGAAGCCAGTATCTAAAATGTTTGTTGCCCATGACAAAGGCGCATTTGATACCACGAAGGATCTTAGAACCATCAGTGTAGATGAAGGTGCTGTCTTCAATTTGCGTGCAAACTTTGAGAAACTTACAGTGATATGTCGAATCCCGAGTAATACCCTTGGGAAGCAAATTAAGTTCAAGATGAACACAGACCCTGCATGACGCCAAGGTGGTGAAGGGTTTTCACCCATAGAGAAAGTGACAGGCAATGTAAGGTTAAGCTTCCAAAGCACTATATGAAAGTGAAACCGGGGAGGCAAAAAGGAGTTATGCTTACCCCATATTGGCAGTTGAGGGAGTCATCAAGAGAGGAGGCATAGGATGGACGATCGGGCATAGAGGACAGACGGCAAGCAAGCACCAACTCGAACCCAGAACACATGGTGCGATAAGAAGTTCTGGATAAAAATTGGGAGCTTGTGGCATTGCAATGTGGTGTCATAAGCCTTTTGCAGATTGACACAGACGCCTATGAAGTGTTGACGTCAGGCAAAAGCTGTTTGGATGGCAGACATCAGGTAAACCAGATTATCAGTATTGGAACAGCCTTCGTGAAACCACCCTGGGATGGAGCCAGAAGACCCCGATAATGCTTTCTCATCATTGCAATTGGAACTCACCTTCGCTCCAGATGCAGTTAAAAATGGCATAGATATGAGGCTGACAATCCACTGGTTGGTGCTTGATCATTTGATCGAGGATGCAGTCTGGCCCTGAGGCTGCAGGCATCAGGACAGTGGGCTAGAACATTGACGAATTCCCACTCACTGAATGGAGCATTATATGGCTCCAGGTGAGGTATAGTAGAAGACAACTGCTTTAGCTCCACCCGCTGGTTTAGGACAAAAAAGGCAGGTTGATAATTCTCATATGCAAAGGCTTGAGCACAACGCAGTGCAAAATGCTCAGCAATGGCATCTGGGTTAGTGCAGACAGTGCCATTCAAGGTATCAGGTGCACCTGCTGTGCTCTAGCATCTGTAGATATGTCTGATCTTTGCCCAAACCTGCGAATGGGAGACACATGGTCCGATGGTTGAAACTACAATTCCCAGCATTCTTGCTTCTGTTGTTTTATTAGGTGATGGACCTGGGAATAGAGCCATTTAAAAGCAATGAGATGCTCCAGCAATGGGTGCCACTAATGGTAATGGAGAGCCCGCTTACAATCTCTAATGGCTTCTGAGATATCTGATGCCCACCAAGGTACTGTTTCTGTTGAGGCAGATCCAATTAACAGGGGATCAGCTACTGAAAGTGGCGGAAAGTCAGCGCTGGCATGCCAGTCAGTAACGACAGAGAAGAGAAGGCTCAGAAGAGGTCAGTCAATCGCACACTGACCGACCTCCCTCCAGGATAACAATGCAACGGCAGCGGCCCCTAAGTGAAGACGACATAAGTGCCGCACCCGACTGGTGGCAGCCCACTTCGATAGCAGCTTCAACATTAGCCACTATGATAGCAGCTTCAATGTTAGCCACTTTCATAACCAATGCATTGTAGCTTCTTCAGTAGTAATCTCCACGTAGCTCAGTTAGAGCTCAGTCACTGCAGTTCAGTTTACAGATTTTGTTAGTAGCAGTCACTAGGACCAGAAGTATTACTTGTGTTTGTCTATTCTGCATAAGACAATATTTCGTAAGTCGCCTTTTGCTTGCGACACATCTGTGTAGTTACACTTTTGGATGATCAAGTACAAAGGACTACAAGAATTCTCAGATCAAAGTTAAGTATTTGTACTTGTTGTAATAAAACTCATTAATACGAGTTGTTTGATTGATTGTCTAGCGAACCGAGTATGTAGGATTCCTAGACACAACACAAAGAATGGCTGTAGTTGTATTCTGGACTGCCTCACTGATCTCTCTGTGCAACAGGGAGCCAAGGGCAACAGCAGAGGTGAAAGCATCCCAGTCAACACTGTTGAGAGCCCATCTGGGCAAGCATCAACAGGAGAGACACTGAGGGAGGGACATGAAGATTGAAAAGTGGTCACTACCACACAGGTCATTGTGGACTTTCCAGTGGATGGATGGGAGAAAACTAGGGCTATGAATGGAAAAGTTAATGGTCAAAAAAGTTCTGTTTACCACACTGAAGTTTGTGGGGGTACCAATACTCAAGGGGCAAAGATCACATTGTGCCAGTAAGTTTTCAAGATCTTTACCACAGCCAGTGATCATTGTTCCACCCCACGAAGGGTTATGGGCATTTAAATCTCTCGAAATTAGGAAAGGTGGGGGGAGCTGAGAAACCAATGCAAACAATATATTCTGAGACACTTCACCATCAGGGGGAGGTAAACATTGCAGATAGATGTCTTGAAATGCCTTTACCTCAACAGTCATAGCCTCCAAAGGTGTATTAAGAGGCACAAGTTTGCTATAAAGAGTGTCTAGAACCTATGTGCAAACTCTGCGCAACACCATGTCATAAGTAGCATGATTTTTATATTATTCTTGGTATCCACAAATGGCTGTGGTCCACGTTGCTGGAAATCATATCTCCTGAAGAGCAATACACAAGGCAGGTGAAGTGCTTACAAGCTATCATAGCTCATCCGGGTGATGGAGGAATCCACTACAATTCCACTCGAGAACGATGTTGTCGATATACTGTGAGGCCATGAAAGGACCAAGTGGACAGGTTACCGTATTTACTCGAATCTAAGCCGCACTGGAATCTAAGCCACACCTGAAAAATGAGACTCGAAATCAAGGAAAAAATTTTTTCCCGAATCTAAGCCGCACCTGAAATTTGAGACTCGAAATTCAAGGGGAGAGAAAAGTTTTAGGCCGCACCTCCAAATTGAAACAAAGTTGGTCCATTGTAATATGAGACACAATTTAGGCCGAATGATTGACGATACAGCTATAGTAGTTTGGTTCGAGTTGTGAGCTTAGCAGTTAAGCTTTACCAGGTAGCCATTGCTATGCTTCAGGCGCTCCGTCCGTATTTATACGGGTACCCTTCCTTTTTCACGTGCTTCGTCTGGTTTGAATTGACTGCTTATTTTTCTTTGATCTGCCGTTCTCTTTGTTATAGGTGTTTACTTCCTCTAAGCTGAAAATGCATTATTGCACTGTGTCGTGCATTGTTTGTCGCATTCTAATAATGAGCGTTTACGACCTGTCGCCGCTCGCAGCATGGCTTGCTTTTGTGCGCGCTACCGCGCTTACAATTTTAAAAAAAAAAAAAAAAAAAAAAAAAAAAAGGAGTCGTCTCATTAGTGAAACAATGGCAAGGGACTGCTATTTGTTGTTACTTACACTGCCGTTTTCTTTGATAATGATCAACAAGAACCAAATAATAGACTGTGTATGATAGAAGATGTTCTGAACGAGAGTTTGGTGAAAATTTTTCTCCGTTTGAAAATCTTTGCAGACGCCTCTTTAGTACATTACATTCGGCACAGAAATCAGAGTCATCTTAGATTTAAAAATCTAGTCAATTGCCGTGCTTCATTTCTGACTGTATCACTATTAGGCATAAGAATAATACGAATATAAACATGACATGATATGTATATTGTTCTGCGTTTGCTATTGTCTCACTCTAGTTTCGTAGTTTATTAGGCAGACAGGATGTAAATGAGATAGCAGCAAACACGAAAGAATACATGGCAAAATGTTTATACTCGTATTATCCTTATGGTGAAGAGAATACTGCATGTGATTCACAATTCATAAAAGTTCCTATTAACAACCGCGTCTTCTCACAGGTAGGAAAAAATTCAGAATGTAGAGCCATATTGACAAACATCCCAAACAGTTTTGCCAGTCGGATTTTCGTAGTACATTGAAATGCTGCTACATTCGAAGATGAACAATACGGAATTTGTATTTCCTTCGTTGGATAATGTATGAAAATGCAGTGGTCGAAACTCGGGGCGGAGAAAAAAGCTCGTCTTCCACCTGTTTTTAAAATTTATTTACTGACGCAGAGATTTTGGCGCTAGTATTTATCTCTGTGACTGCAAAGCATGCCTGTATAGCGCTACATATATTTGACGGCAGAAGTTAGTTGTGGTGGCACCTACCAACATTTTTCAGAACTTCCGCTTACTTTGCACTCGATTCTAAGCCGCAGGCGGTTTTTTGGATTGCAAAAAACGGAAAAAAAGTGCGGCTTAGATTCGAGTAAATACGGTATGCCCTATGATCACCTGCTGCCACTTGTTGAGGGGTTATGGCATCAACACATGTAGGATCTGGGATCAGTGAATTGGGGCATCAGGGGTCACCGGAATCTCTGCCGCAGCTGTGGAACAGTTGGGAACTGGTGGCATCAGGGCCTTCTTGGAAGACTTTTTCTTGTCTTTCCTCTACTTAGATGATTTCAATAATTGTGAGGGCTTCTCTAAATCACTTTCAATAACATATGATGATCACGACGTCCTGTGATCAGCAGCTAGTGACTCCTTCAGCCACTGGCTGGTGTCCAGTTGTAGACTGGCAGAAACCTTCGAAGAAAGTGTCCCAAGGGACCCCTTCCTGGCAAAAGAACCCAAAGGGAGGTGATCTGTCTCCAACTGTGATGTGGGAACCATTGTCCCTGGTGGGTGGGAAGCCATCAATCCCAAAGTAGGTCTGGGAGAAGCAGCAAGAGGGGAGCTCCCAACCATCAGGGGGACAAGCACGGTCGAGTAGCCCTGAGGGCCTACTGTAAGAGGTGTAAAGGGCAGGAGTACCATCGCCAAAGGGGGCATCGTCACCATAGCTATAGCATATGACACTGTTTTACATACTGGGTGCAACTGCTTGTACTACTTCTTGGCCTCTTGGCAAGTTAGTTTGTCCAGAGTCTTGTTTTCTGGTATTTTCTTCTGTCTCTGGAAAACATTGTAACCTGGTGAGCTAGGAGAAAGGTACTTTCCACACTTAACACAGATGGATGCAGGGGCACAAGAAGCATTCGTATGCAGCTCTTGTCTATAATCTCTACAAATGGTGCTAGCATTGAAACATGTAGACATGAACCCAAATTACAAGCACTTGAAGCAGCTCATGGTGGGGAGGAACATATGATTTCGCAATGCATCAGAATACCATCACCTCGACCTTTTGAGGCAATGAATCTGCCTCAAAGGCTAAGATGAAGCCATCGGTTGCGACACTATCGTCCTTTGGCCTTCTATCAACACAATGGACAAAATGAACAACCCATCGCTCCAAGTTGAAGTGTAGTTTGTCATCTGATTGCAAGAGAAGGTCTCAGTGGGAAATGAGGCTCTGAACCAGATTTAGACTATTATGGGGAGTGACAGTCACCAGTATGTCACCAGTTTGTTACAGGTGAGCAGCACTCTTGACTGGGAAGGGGATGCTCTTTTTATCGAAACTGAGGTACTATTACCAGTACAGTCTTTACAGATGATAGCATTCTCCTCCTTGGTAGCAAACATGATCATGAGCTTCAAGAGGACACAAATGAAGGCACAAACAAGTTCGGTGATTGGTTTCGCAGAAATAACCTGATAATCAACATAAAGAAAAGTGCCTTACTGCAGTGTTATCTAAGAAGCAGGGAAATCGAGCCCAAGATGAAAATTCATGGCTATAGAAACAAGATTTTTCAGCATGTGGATACAGGGAAACTGAAAATGGAAGTACACATCAGCAAAAACAAGTAGAGAGCTGAAGAAGCATGTTATTCCAAGGCACACTCTTGTACAGCAGAAGCCTGGAGAGTGTTCGCACTGTTTCATGGTGTAACGCAGTACAGTCTCATATTCTGGGGAGTCTCTCCATGTAGCTCAGACATTCTCCTCACTCAGAACAGAGTTGTGAGAGTGAGGCATTATACGAAGCCAACAGGAACACACAGATTTCTCTCCAAATAACTTCTTGGCAGTGTTTACATATTGGAAATGTGTAAGATTATTAAAAGTAACATTACTAAATTATCAACAATGTGAATGTCTACAATAATGGTGCAAGACATAAAATAAAACTATGTTCAAACAATGTGAACATCTGTCTTCAAAAATTCACCCTTTAACCATTAAGTTTCTGTCCTTGTTTCACAAAAATCTGCAAGCATTCACGCTTGATCATTGTCTCTACAGTGTACCAGAATTTTTGGCCAATGTGTATTCAGAAAAACACAAAATCAAATGCAGACATAAATAAAGCTGAAATTGAATTGTGTTCGGAGCAAATGGACAATGGCAAAATTAAGGATATATACTCATATTTTGCAGTAATAGTTCCATGCACTTTGCGAAGAATTCAAAAATCAGTGATTTTAGGTCAAAAGTGTCAATTTTTCACAATCTCTCTCATATGCCCATTATGAGCTATGACAGGTTCAAAGCAATTTTGTCCAACTTGCACCTCAATAACAATGGCAAATATATTCCCTGTAACAAGTCTAACCATGATCCTCTTTTCAAAATTAGCCTGCTTTTTTATTACTGGAGTTCTGCGTCATTCTCTTCATTTGTCCCATATGAGTGCACAACATTTGACTAAGATATTGGTGGTTTATGAGGATATTTTCATTTTGTAAGAAAACAAAATACCTACAGCCATCCACAAGATGTCATTTATTGTGTAGCTACGAGGTGTGACAATGAAGTAATGAGACTGATTTTCTTTACAAGATGTGGCAACCCTGCAGGCTTGCATAGGCACAATATCTTTGACCTTGGTCTATAAGCTGCTTCTAGTCCAAGCGGCACATCGATGCAACTGCTCAGTTGTGAGTTGTGCTGCAATAAGTTAACACATATTTAAGTCTCTCGTCATGGAAATGGAGCTGCATAATATTGCGCAACGGTATGCTATTTCAATCCAGAATTGTTGAGCTGTGTCATCACTGGTGATGAAAGTTTGTTTTTTCAGCACGATCCAGAGACAATATGCCAAAGTTTGCAATGGTGCTCAAAGAGATCACCCAGACCAAAAAAAGCTCGTATGTCAAAGTGAAAAGTGAAATGCTTGCTTGTGTGCTTCTTTGATTCCAAGAGAATTGTTCATAAAGAGTGGGTGTCTCCTGGACAAACAGTTAACCAATATTACTACAAAGAAATTATCGCTGATAATTGGATTCTGCATCACGATAATGTGCCATCCCATACTGATCTGTCAGTACAGCAATTTTTAACTTCAAAACAAATTTCAGTACTACCACAGCCACCTTATTCACCAGATATCGCCCCATGCAACTTTTTTTTTATTTCCAAGAGTCAAAACGGCGGTCAAGAGACACCATTTTCAAGCACAAGATGTCCAAAAAGCTGTGACGAGTGTCTTGGAGGATATTACAGAAGATGAGTTCCAGAAATGTTACCATCAATGACAGAAATGCTGGAAAAAGTGTGTGCAATCAGAAGGGAACTACTTTGAAGGAAACAACACTAAATTTGACTAAAACAGTAAGCAACATTTTTTTTCACATCAGTCTCATAACTTTATTGTCGCACCTCGTACACAATAAATGACAGCTGTAGGTGTTTCAGTGTTTCATTTTTTTACAATAGCGAATTGTCATAATCATCCAGACCTCCAGCCACAAGGATGGACGTAAAAAAGTAAAAAAAAAAATTAATCATTTTGTATGTATGTTGTTTAAGACACTTTGATTGTGTATATACTTAGGATGGATGTGTTTGTAGGGAAAGGGGCATAGCAGCCAGGTGTTACGGTAGTTTTGACTGGATTACTGGAAAACTATTTTGACATAGGTTATATCATATACACAGGACAGTGGTTATATCATATACACAGGACAGTGGTTATATCATATACACAGATCACTGTTATGTATCATCTGCTTTGTTTCATGCTTTATGGTAATGCAGGACTAAGACAGTATGTACTTTTGTGACTGACAGAAAAAAAAATCTCCCTTAATATATGGTTGTCAGGCTGAAAATACAAAAAAGGACAGGATTTTTGGGAATATGTGCTGTAGCTGAAATGGACAGACATAAGGGATATGTCAACATGGAGATAACTCTACTTATGAAAGGGGAGGACAGGGCAGGGAAGTCAGTGACTAATATTCATGAAGTAGGAGTATATAAAAGAGACCTTTCATGAAAAAGCAATTCAAATGGTGGCACAACTTTTTCATTCCTCTGCTTGCAAACAGCATCATAAATGCATTTATCTTTTATAAGGAGATGCAAAACATTGACAAAAGGAAAAATGAAAAATATAACTTCTCCAAGTTGTATATAGAATTAGGAAATTCTCAGGGTTGCAACGCAATCAAGATACAGAAGTTTTTTCTTTCTTAGGTCTGCACAGAGTTAGTAGCAGGCATTTTGCCACAAAAACTCACCACCTATTGTGGAAAAACTGCAGCACCAGACATGTGCCTGCCAATGTAAGAAAGAACCACAAAGGAAAAGTGTTCTGAAAAGAAACGTCTTTGTGGTGTCCAAATTATGATGATGTTCTTTGTATGCCGGAGTGTTTCAAAACACACCACGTAGAAGCATATTATGTGCAAAATGTCCAGCATATCTCTTGATGCTTGTTAATTAAGGTTACTGTACTGCAGTAAGTACTGTAAGTTATTGTTTTAAATGTGTATTTATACAGGATCGTCAAAACAGTCTGAGAAGTCTGTAAGGGTGTTAAAGGGTAGCTTGTGGTGAGAAATAACTTAAGAAAAAATTTTGATATGTTGCACCAATCTGAGTTAATTAGCCATGAAATTAGTCAAGCAGGATGTTAAGCATGCAAATTCATGCAGCCTGGCAGAGACAGTGTTGCCAAATGTGTTCTTCATTTGGTTTCTCTAAAACCAAACAAGGCAGCGATACAAAAATTAGACATGGGAAATTAGCAAGGATCAAACCTGAGCCAAAGGCTTAGCAGTCTTGTGCACTATCATCTACAATATGAGAACAATTGAGACTGACTGTATCTGGTAGGCCGCTTGAATTTGCACGTATATCAGCTTGACTGGCTAATTTCAATGCTAATTAACTCAGAAATGGCACAACATATCAATTTTTTCTTAACAACTACTTCTCAGCAGACTGTTTCTGACCACCCTGAAAATATACGCATGTATTAATGTTGTACACTGAGGCTGTTATTCCCCTGGGTAGCAATATCTGCGATTATGTCTGGTCAATGCTGTTAAGTTGGCAGTACGAGTGGTATCGCTGTGTGTGTGTGTGTGTGTGTGTGTGTGTGTGTGTGTGTGTGTGTGTGTGTCTATATATGTGTGGAGCATAGAAACATGTAATGGGAGACACAATTTGCACTGCCTTTCATCCTCTTGGTCTTTTCTAGTAAAAGTACATGCACAACCACACAGACACCCAAATGCAAACTCCTGTGGCCATGACATATACAAAATTCAAGCTTTCGCAACAGGAACCAGTGCTGTGTGTGTAACTTTTTCTTAAAATGCTGAATGTTGAAAAAGTCTACATTCTCTGATATTTCTCAAGTTGGCACCAGTCAAGTGCTGACAACAGCATTGTTCTATTCATCAGCTTTGTACTGCCAGCAGTGATTACAGAAAGGGCTTTCATTACTCTGAGTTTAGTGGTTTTAAATTTGGGGATGCTAGGGACGGGAGGGGGGGGGGGGGGGGGGGGAGGGGAGGACTAAATGTAACTAGACATTGTATAGAAAACTATACTATATTTCAGACTTCGCATTCATGAACTTCAGTTCATCTAATATCATTTCATTGTCATGGCCACAGGAGTTTGCATTTGGGTGTCTGTGTGGTTGTGCATGTACTTTTACTAGAAAAGACCAAGAGGATGAAAGGCAGTGCAAATTGTGTCTCCCATTACATGTTTCTATGCTCCACACATCAGTCTGCTATAAGTGAGTAGTTGGCTTTCCCTTATTTTATGTACTCTTTTACCTAATTTTTACTCTGAGAAGGTGAATACCAACTCTCTTTCATGAAGTCTAAATGATAAAGAAAAGTTCTTATCAGAAAATGGTTATTTGATATAATTTGGAGTGTCACGAAGTAGTTACATATATTTTCAACAAACTTTGTAACATATGTTATGGGACATCACATTAATTTTTAAGGTTCACCTGAACTATTATAGTGCCATGAGCAAATGCCAAACTTACCATTCTCCTGAGCAAAACAGCTGGCTTCCAGGAAGGTAACTTCTCTTTCAGCATCAAGGTCCTTCTTATTTCCAACAAGCAAAATAACTATGTTTGGACTGGCAAGTGATCGTGCATCTGACAGCCAGTCTGCCAAAGCATTGAACGAATCACGATTTGTGATATCGTATACAAGAAGAGCACCAGCAGCACCACGGTAATAGCTCCTTGTAACTGATCTAGAAAGAGATACAGTTTGTTGGTTTCATATTTCAAAATTAAAATGAAGCTAATTAACTTAAATACAGGGTGTTACAAAAAGGTATGGCCAAACTTTCAGGAAACATTCCTCACACACAAAGAAAGAAAATATGTTACGTGGACATGTGTCCGGAAATGCTTAGTTTCCATGTTAGAGCTCATTTTATTACTTCTCTTCAAATCACATTAATCATGGAATGGAAACACACAGCAACAGAACGTACCAGCGTGACTTCAAACACTTTGTTGCAGGAAATGTTCAAAATGTCCTCCGTTAGCAAGGATACATGCATCCACCCTCCGTTGCATGGAATCCCTGATGCACTGATGCACCCCTGGAGAATGGCGTATTGAATCACAGCTGTCCACAATACGAGCACACGAAGAGTCTCTACATTTGGTACTGGAGTTGTGTAGACAAGAGCTTTCAAATGCCCCCATAAATGAAAGTCAAGAGGGTTGAGGTCAGGAGAGCGTGGAGGCCATGGAATTGGTCCGCGTGTACCAATCCATCGGTCACCGAATCTGTTGTTGAGAAGCGTACGAACACTTTGACTGAAATGTGCAGGAGCTCCATCGTGCATGAACCACATGTTGTGTCGTACTTGTAAAGGCACATGTTCTAGCAGCACAGGTAGAGTATCCCGTATGAAATCATGGCGGTGAATCGAGGAAGCACAGTACATACTGACGAAACTAAAATGAGCTCTAACATGGATATTAAGTGTTTCCGGACACATGTCCACATAACATCTTTTCTTTATTTGTGTGTGGGGAATGTTTCCTGAAAGTTTGGCCGTACCTTTTTGTAACACCCTGTATAAGTACAGATTGAATTAGAACTGCTGAAATACAATGAGTGAAGTTAATATGAATGATGCATGAGGAATGTGATCTGCACATGGATGTCAGGATTGTGGCTAGGAGGGATGCATCCAGTGGCTAGCTGTTAACAGTAGCCCAGACGTGTGCCACCAATGAAGGTGAAGAGAGTCCTGTGCAGGTGAGGACTAATTTAATGGGAGATAATTTATTCTCTTATGGAAGTTTTTGTGAGACAGAAGTGAGTGATTATTATGCATGAGAAAGAGTTTTAGATGGGAGTGTTGAAAAAATGTTTTACTGTACTTTCTGACACTACAACCACAAGTTCTCTGAAGTATTTTATGGGAATATCACCAGTGAGGGAATGGATTATATGGAGGACTGTGGCTTACCCTTCCATGTATACTAACTGAACTAAAATCACTGAAATGGAATGAATGAAGCCAATGGAGATTTAACTAATGAATACGCAATGGCATGAAATCCATTCCAAAAAGGATGACTGCCTCTAATGATTCCTTCCTATTACTTCTGAATACTGTAGTCAGATACTATCCCACATGATATGCAGAAATTGTACCACCGCGAATGGGCTTTAGAGCAGACTCAGGAATGTTAATATCTCAGGAACATTAAACATTAACACCTCAAACAAATCTGTTCAACCGGTGACGCTATTTCCACATACCCTGTGAGAGAACCTCTTCTTACAGTTTACTTCAATACACATACTCATGGTCACACTGAAGTTGTTTATTTTTTGACAACCGTTTCAATCTTCTAAGAAATTGTCTTCAGATCTTACATTCCTTCATCTACAATGAGAATAAACAACTTAAATGTGATCGTGAATGTGTGAACTGCAACATGTTACAATATTAGAGAGATCGCTGTTTTTCCTGGAACAATGTTCCAAATCATTTCTCTGCTTGAAGTATTTGGAAGTAATAGAAAATTTGAAATGGCATTATAGGTGTGCCTGGAACAACTAAATGGTTACAGCAACCACTTGAAATAAACGGCACAGTGACCACTTTAAATAAATGGCAGAGTCCTGGTCTGCCACAAATTTTTGGGTGTCATCGCATATTGAATAAAATTTCCGAAATTTTTTCACTGATTCCATTTCACACAACTTAATCTTAGTTATATTTCATTCCCTACTGACTCAGCCTGCAAAACAACTCTACTACCACCAATGTACATCTCATGTAAGGATCATGAAGACAACATAAGAGAACACAGGACTCCTGTGGAAGCATATAAACAGTTGTTCTATTTGTGAGTGGAAGAGGAATGGAGATGGCTAGCAGTGGTACAGTGTACCCTTGCCATGCTCCTATGATCACTTGTGGAGTACATATGTAAATATAGAATAAATGTTTACTATCAAACAGTTTATAGCAGCTAAGTAAGTCACTAGGTGGTGGAACATGTTGCTGAATACAATTCTGATGACTGTTTCCTTAACAGAGTCTGTTGATCCTTCTTCAGCCAAATAGCTACTTCAAAACGCACATGATGGAGATGGAAGATAAAGACGGACAATCGGACAGCTGTTTAAGTGTAGACACGGAAAGAGAGCAGGTTACCTGACTCGCCGAGGCCAGCTTGAAGCAGCATGGAAAATTTCTCTGTCTCATCTAATGAGGCAGCACACAATGGCAGCCAGGTGGCAGCACCAACTGGTGCAGAACCGTGCCTGCCGGCAAGCCATAATGTATGAGACATGGTTTGCCAGCCTTTGGTGCCACAGGTTGGTGATGCTCTGCACTAACAGAATCATGGTGCACACCCTGCAACATTTCTCAATCAATTTTACAGAAACTATTCAGGGTAAACAAATGATTTTCATGTTACTTATAGCTTTGTATGTCAGCTTCATGATGAAGTGTCTATTATTTCATTAATGATCATAGTTATTGTGATTTTTCACATTTAAGTAAAACAATGCACAAATTCTAAAAGTTTGTAATGAAAGGTCACAATGATTTTGCATTAGGTGCATATTACATCATACATTGTTTTGTACAAAATTTAGCTAACATACCAAATTTTTCTTTAGAACTGGGAGGAGGTTTCTATCTCCAATACCAAGAAAATTTGTTTTATGTAATACACTCAGACTCGAGCAATTGTGCCCGATGTTTGGTTGGTTGGTTTAAAAGAGAGGGGGCAGGGACCAAACTGTGAGGTCATCGGTCCCTTGTTCCCGGTAAAATATTTACACAAGGGAAAGAAGAAAAGAAAGGAGACATACAGCACAGTAACAGGAGAATGGAAGAACCAAAAGAACGACAGAAGGACAACTAACACTACTATGGACAAAACAGGAAAAGAAAACCACAGAGAGAAGCAAGAAACAGGTAGAAGGGATAAAAACAAGAGAGCAGATGACCATGGCTGGCCAACCACGAGAATAAAAAGGAAAAGCCAGCCACTCTGCGACACATTGAAACAGCGAGCCTAAAAGCATTAGAGTGGACAACACAAAGGGACAAAGGACATGCGTGAAAACTTATAAAATGTAAAACTAAATTAGCCAATGAGGCATTGTCAGCTAAAATTAATGGCAAAGAGTCTGGTATCTGAAGAGTCCGTCGCAGGGCGGACGAAGATGGACAGTTCAACAAGATATGGGCCACTGTCAGCCGGGTGCCGCACCGACCTCAGTCGCCATGTGTCACCCAAGTGTGGCCAATACAGAGCCACAGAGCCGACAGATGCCCGCATGGAGGACTTCCACACATTCGTAGTCTCCTTAATGGCACGCAGATTGTTGTGCATACTGAGGTAATGCCACTCAGTCTCTCAAAGCTGCAAAACCTTGCGGCATAGTACTGAACTTAAGTCAGTTACAGAGAAGCTGATCTCCATAAGTGGTTTCCACGTAGCCTGTTTGGCCAGCCTGATGGCAAGTTCATTGCCCAGGGTTCCGATGTGACCTGGGGTCCAGACAAACACCACTGAATGACTGGACTGTTCCAGGGCATATAGATGGACTCCTGGATAGTCACTACCAAAGGATGACAAGGGTAGCACTGGTCACCAGCTTGTAGGTACCTCAAGGAGTCAGTACACAGAAGAAACGACTCCCCAGGACATGAACGAATGTGCTCAAGAGCACGAGATATAGCAACCAGCTCGGCACTGAAAACACTACAGCCATCAGGGAAGAAATGCTGTTCAATACATCCTCCACGGACATATGCGATGCCGATGTGATTGTAAGTCATTGAGCCGTCAATGTAGTGTAAACCACTTCATGGCCTCGGTACATGTTAAGAATCGAGAGGAAGTGGCAGCGGAGAGCCGCGGGGTTAAATGAATCCTTAGCGCCACGTGAAAGGTCCAGGCAAGGTCGCAACCTACGTGTCGCTGATGCAGGAGATGAACCGCCATGTGTGGGAAAAGGAGACGGTAATTTGGATGTGCAGGAGAACTACAAACGTGTGCAACATTACTGGCCAGCAGTTGTGCACGCCTAAGCTGCAATGGAGGGACTCCGGTGTCCACCAGGACGCTGGTCACCAGACTTGTCCAAAAAGCTCCTGTCGCTAGGCAAATGCCAGAGTGGTGCACTTTGTCAAGTAAACGCAATGCTGAGGGTGCCGCCGAAACATAAACCAGACTCCCATAGTGAAGGCGGGATTAAACAAGGGTTCTGTAGAGCTGCAGCAGCGTACAGTGATCTGCACCCCAGTTGGTGTTGCTCAGGCAGTGGAGGGCATTGAGGTGCTGCCAGTACTTCCACTTAATCTGATGAAGGTGAGGAAGCCAAATCAATCAGGCGTCAAAAACCAGTCCTAAGAATCAATATGTCTCCACTACAGTGAGTGGATCATCATTCAGGTAAAGTTCTGGTTCCGGATGAATGGTATGAAGCGGACAGAAGGGCATAACACACAACTTTGTTGCCGAAAACTGGAAACCGTGGGCTACAGCCCATGACTGCCCACTGTGGATGGCTCCCTGTAGGCGCTGCTCAGCAACATCACTACTGCTAGAGCAGTATGAAATGCAGAAGTTGTCTGCATAGAGAGAAGGTGAGATGGACGGCCCTACAGCTGCTGCTACACCATTAATGACTACTAAAAATAGAGATACACCAGAGCCTGCAGGACCCCATGCTCCTGGATATGGGGGGAACTATGGAAGGCACCAACTTGGACACAGAAAGTACGAAGCAACAGGAAATTTTGGATAGAAATCAGAAGCGGGCCTCGGAGACCCCACTCGTATAATGTGGCAAGGATATTATGTCACCAGGTCGTGTCATATGCTTTTCGTAAATCAAAAAGATGGCATCCAGGTGTAGGCGTCTGGAAAAGGCTGTTTGAATGGCAGACTCGAGGGACACAAGATTGTCAGTGGTAGAGTGACCCTGGAGGAATCCACCCCAACATGGGGCAGTAAGCCACGAGACTCCAGGACCCAACCCAACCACCGACACACCATACATTCCAGCAGTTTACAAAGAACGATGGTGAGGCTGATGGGCCAATAGGTATCCACATGAAGCAGGGTTTTACTGGGACTGGACACCGGAATGATGGTGCTCTCCCACCATTGTGATGCAAAGATGCCAGTGCACCAGATCCCGTTGAAAATGACGAGGAGATGTCGCTTGTAGTCATATGTGAGATGTTTAATCATCTGACTGTGGATCCGATCTGGGACAGGAGCTGTGTCGGGGCAATGTGCAAAGCCCCTGAGGAGCTCCCACTCTGTAAATGGGGCATTAAGAGGATTTACTGTGGCGTGTAGTGAACGAGAGGACTTTCCCTTCCAGCTGCCGTCTGAGAGTGCGAAAGACTGGGGGGTAATTCTCTGATGCACAGGCTCGAGCATAGTGCTCATCAAAGTGCTCGGCAATCACAATTGTGTCGGTAAATAATACACCATTTATATTAACACCAGAGACACCTATTGAGGTCTGGTACCCGAAAACAAGTTTGATCCTTGCCCAGACTTGGGAAGGTGATGTATGGCACCCAATGGGTGAGACGTATCTTTCCCAGCACACCTGCTTCCTTGTTTGATAAGTTGGCGAATGGGGGAATGGAACCATTTAAAGGCTATTAGGTGCTCCACGGAAGGGTGCCACTTACACTGCTGTAAAGCTCACCGACACTCCTTAATTGCTTCAGCGACTTCCAGCAACCACCAAGGGACTGCCTTTCGCTGGGGGCACCCTAAAGAGTGGGGGATCGCGTTTTCTGCCACAGAAATGATTGTTGTAGTCGCCTGTTCAACCATCACATCTATGTTCCTGTATGGGGGAGATTCAACGGAGATGGCAGACGTGAAGTTTCTCAGTCCGCCTTGTTTAAAGCTCATCTGGGCAGGCGTCCATGGGTCTGACGGGCAGTGACAAGAAGATGGGAAAGTGGTCACTACCACACGGGTTGTCATTTGCTCTCCAGTGGATAGATGGGAGAAGTTCTGGGCTGTAAATTGATAAATGAATGGCCGAGTAACTACCGTGGGCCACACTGAAATGTGTAGCGGCCCCAGTATTTAGGAGGCAGAGGTCAAACTTAGACAGTTAAGTTTCGACATCTCTGCCTCGGCCAGTAAGCACAGTGCCACCTCACAAGGGGTTATGGGCATTAAAATCTCCCAAAAGTAGGAAAGGTTTAGGGACTTGATCAATCAGTGCAGCTAACACATTCAGGGGTACTGCACCATCTGGAGGAAGATATACATTGCCAACAGTTATTTCCTGTGTCGTTCTTATTCTGACAGCCACAGTTTCAAGAGGGGTTTGAAGGGGCACATTTTCACTACAGACTGAGTTTAGGACATAAATGCAAACTCTACCTGACACTCGATTATAGTCGGTATGGTTCCTGTAATATCCCTTATAGCCGCAGAGGGCAGGGGTCCACATTGTCAGGAATCAGGTTTCCTGGAGCAATGCAGAAAGCAGGTGGAAAGCTTAACAGTTGCCGTACCTCAGCCAGACGGTGGGAACACCGACTTATTGCCTGAGCAGTCTATATCCATTGTGTCTGAGGGTCTGGCAAGATTTAGGTCCTCAGCGGACGCCAGAATCTCCACCTCGCCGCTCTAAATTGGCACGCAGCTCATCGTCCGACTGCAAAAGAAGGTCCCTGTGAAATATAATATCCTGGACCATGTTTAAGCTCTTATGGGGCGTGATGGTTACAGAAACATCCCCCAGCTTGTCACAAGCGAGTAATGCCTGTGACTGGGCAGAGGATGCTGTTTTGATCGAGACTGACCCAGATATCATTTTGGACAAGCCCTCCATCTCCCCAAACGTGTCCTCTAAAATGCTCAATAACAAACTGAGGCTTCATCATCATGAAAGATTCCCCATCAGCTCTTGAACATACAAGGTACCGGGGGTGAATGAGAGCCGACATTCCTCCCATGGTGTGGCCAGGGAGGGGAATGATTTGGAGTCGTACTTCTGTGTGTTGAATTGATGGGCATCTACCCCTTGGCATACATGAGGAGTTAATGGCGCAGGCATCAGCAGAGCGATCCCTGTGTTGTCAGGGGGCTACAACCAAAGTGTACATGGCGGCACCACCACAACGGACTGGCTACTGTGCTGGATATCAGGCGCAACCATGCAAACAAGTCCATTATCATCGTCAGCGTAGAAAACGATACCGCACAGTTGATGGAAAAATACACACCCAGGAGGGTGACCTCGCCCAACAGTTGGAGAGTGAGCAGAAGTGCAGACCCACGTGGACAAGGATGCGATAGGTCTCGGCGCATGATGGACACGATGCACATGTAAGGCGCCCTTCCCCAATTGGCTCGCTCTTCGGGAAAATTTTGAAAAATGGAGGTCAAACCCTACAGGGGACTATCACATAAAGGCCAATACATGAGAGATTCCTTTTAGTAACCTCTTACGACAGATAGGAGTACCTCGGGCCTATTCTAACCCCCGGACCTGCAGGGGGACATGCGCCAGTGATAAACCAGAATGAAATATTATGGTTCATGTGTGAGAGTTCATTATCTGTTGGCATATTGAAGTAACTATAGATTTTTTCAATTAAATAATTTAATTTTTAAGGACCATCGATAGCTGGTGAAACATAAGTGAAGAAATTACACGTTTATTTTTATACCAAGGACGTGCTTTTTCATAAGCTGTTGACCTGGTATGGCCTTAGTTCCTCACTTAATAAACCGCTGTTTCAGGATTCTGTCACAATAGCATCTGCACTAGCATGTCAGCGAGGTGGTGGTGTGTAAACTCCACTGTATTTTGGTTCAAGAAGTAAATTTTAACATGTCAACAAGAAAAATGTAGGTTTTTAGTCCAAACTCACTACTGATGACATCGCTCAGAGGGAGAAAACTGGTAAGAAGTCTGGGACAATTAAATCACTCCTGTTACAATTTCAGTGGAATCCTGTAGCCCAGTGTGTTTTTTGTAATGAACAGCTGGTGCGGAAACTCAAAGAATTTTCTTTCAGCACTTCAATGATCTGAGAAATAAGAGAATAACAAAATTCACATCAAATAGCACACCATTGTTGTTACGGTCGGCAAAAATAGAGCAGAAAGGGCTGTGAAGAAGACTTCAGCCAACTGAACGCTGATTGACACCTCTCCAAGACAACATCGCGACAGCAGTGACTTCTTTGAGAAGAGAACATAAGCACCGTGCCTGACTGGCCATGCCTCAGATCTACAGCAACGTGAAGACTTGCAACTAGGACAGAAGCACCAAAGCTCATTACTTGGCTCGTACATTTTATGTAGCGTAAACTTGGAATTATTATACTGAAGAGATTTCTTATTTTGTTTGTCGCCCTTTGCTTGCAACAAATCTGTTTAACACTTAGGGAAGTATTGTATTTTTTTTCTTTTGCAATAAAATTCGTGAATACAATTTTTTTGAAAGTTGTCTTGATCTGAGAAAGCAGGTTTCCTGGACACCCCATATTCAACAAGGAGGCAGTATTCAACAACTGTTTTGATCCTATGAGTAAAGGATTAAACATATTCACCTTAAATATCTTTTAGTTCATCAAAGATACTGATAATCTATTTTCCGCTTGACAAGTAGTGAACAGGATTCTACAGGTCATGAGAGTGACCACAACTTCAGAGTTATAAATGCATTATATTAACAAAAACTACTATTCCAGAGCCAAAAGAAGAATAGTTATATTCAAAAAAACATGGTTAATTTCTTTTATGAGCCATGTGCAACTACTCATCAACATGAGAATAGATAATATCCTTAACATATCAAAAGATATTTGAGATGAAACAGCTCAGCAATCACTTTTAATGGGGGTAAGAACAAAAAGATTGTGCACCATGTACTGTGAATTCTTTTCATTTTTCTCAGAGCACGGATGTGTAGAAAGAAAATACCTTGATAAATTTCAGTACCAGCTGCTCATTGTTAAAAACACACTAGGTTACAAACTTCTGAAAATCCAACAAAAGCAGTGATTTGTTTTTGCCTGATTTGTTAACCTTTTTTACTTAAGGGAAGTGGCTGTAGTGGTGAATTTTGAGTAGCACCTACATTTTTATTTTCTTGCTCCCATGTTAAAATTTCCTTATTTTGCCATAACACAGCAGTGTTTACAAATATTCATCACACTAGCAACCTAATGTAGTTGAAATTGGGACAAAAGTGGCAGGAGAGGGGGGGGGGGGGGGGGGAGCAGGTCAGTAGTTTATGAAAAAACCCCCTTACATAAAAAAATAAACTTGTAATTTCTCCACTTAAGTTACTGCACACACCACAGCAAGTTTTGTTTCACCAGCTATCAATAGCCCTTAAAAATCACATTGTTTAATTGAAAAAAATCTATTGTTATTTGAATAACGAGGCAGATAATGAAATTTTAGAAAAATACTCTCCTCTTTGTATACTATCGTTTTCCACAGTTTTGTTTCAATACCTCAAACATTATGTGATACAAGGGATGTTATGAATATTTCATTCTGGCTTTATCACTGGTGTGTGCACGTGCACTCTAAACTGAGTGCGTGACAAAAATCAATTATCTCAATATTGGAGACAGACACCTCGTCCCAAGTCTAAAGAAATATTTTCAATGTGTCAGCTAAATTTCATATGCAGCAACATATGATGTAATATGCACCAAGTGCAAAATTATAGCAATCCCTATTTTTCGTTGTAAACTTTTAGAATTTCATGCAGTGTCTTACTTAAATGGGAAATATCACAATAACTACGACCATTAATGAAATGATGGGCACTTCACCATGAAGCCAAATATAAAGCTGTAAGTAACATAAAAATTATTTTTTACCAAATAGTTTCTGTAAAATTGTGTGAGAGAGACTGCAGAGCTACCTGAGTATGTGCACCTTTCTACTCGTAATGGCAATGCTGCACCTTGACTCTCAGGCTAACCAGCCTTCTCTGTGTACAACCGTAGGTGCGTATAACTGCACTCGAAAGAGCAGCGAGTCAGCATGCAGACTACTGACTTACTTTGTGTTCTTACACTAACACCTAAATTCAAGGTACTGACCTGTCATGATGATCTGTTTTATCCCGTACTACACACTTATCCCTTTTCTACTCTACCAATTTTTCTCTTTCTTGTTTTCCTCTTTGCCTTTCCTTTCACCCTTCACCAATTTTTTTCCTTTCTTGCTATCAGTCATCCTTCCACAAGAGAACAGTGAATACCAGAATCAGCACAGGACTCCCTGCATGTAACAAGTATTTACAAGACAAGTGCAGGACTCTGTTATTTCACCTGTGTTTAGGCTCTCTGGGGAAAGAGTTTGATATAGAAAATCAAAAATCATGGGAGGGGGGACGGTCAGAGGAGCAGCAGTAACAGTTTAGCTCATAACCTCAACTACACAACTGAGGACGGTGAGTGACCCATTACCTCTCAAGGTTACTCCAAACACTGCAGCACAGACTGCAGCTGAATGTTACTTGCATTACTAATTTGCTGAAGCATTCAGAATAATATTCAAACAAAATGACTTATAAGGAAGCATTGGTAGAGGTAAATACGCACACATAAAATTAAATGCTATGTGTGAAGTTTTTAAGCATCGAGATGGATAAGAAACTGAAATAGCACCAGTAAGTAGGTAAGTTAACCAAGAAACTTGGTTATGTCTGCTTTACACTTAGAAATTTCTCCGATCGTGTTGACTCACAGATGGGATTTGCTAGCACACTTTCACGCAATACTATGTGATGGCACAATGTCCTGAAGTGATGCAGCTAAAGTAAAAAAGCATTATGTACTCTACAGAAGTGTGTAATTAGAATATTGTTTAAAGTTGATAACCGAACATCTTGCAGAAGCCTTTACAAGGCTGTTGGGATTCTTACATTCATGTGTTAATGCACTTACTCCCCAACGGTCAACTGTATTTGTGGTTAATAACATGATAATTTATCATGAACTATGAAAATCACAGCCACAATACTAGAAGTGAAATTAATTTCCACTTAGATTGTGTGTACCCGTAATGTTCAGAATGGCATTTAAATTCTGTGGCAAGTAGACAGGAAATTACAAATCACCAGAAAACCAAAATCGAGTAAAAGAGTATCTTATTAATGACTTGTATGACTTATTAGTATATTTGTACCTGAGGTTGCAAATTCCAGCTAATACTAACATTTGTATTATACAGATTTTTAAATTATCAAGTATATAGACTGTCTGTAATCAGCAACGTCACATAACTCCTTAGCATGAAGTAGTAGATGAAACACCAAGTGAGTAGTGCATGAGGACGTAACTTGAAGTTGTTTACTTGTTCCACAACCCTGAAGGCCTTGCTTCATTATGGGATTTGTGCATGAATTAACTAACTGTAAAGACACTTGCCCTCCTCCTGTCTTGCACACTGTCATCATTTGACTGTGCTTCTTTAGCCAATATTCTCCTTGTAGACATGCTACCTCAAACCACCTGGCTTTTATATTCTCATATTACTGGTTTAGGAAAACCTCAGAAATACTACTCTTTTGACGACGTACCATCCAGATCATCAGTTATACATTTAGATTTAGAATTTTATGCATAGTTCAATGAAAGGTAATATATCTCTTGCGTGGTGAATTTTTTTCTTCTTCAGTTAAATAATTTAATTTTAATTACAAAGGAGTGGCAATAGTCTCACAAAGTCCCATGTGTAAAAATTAAACTGAAAATAATTTTTGTTTCAATCAGGTTCAACTTTCCGCAAATATGATCACTGAGGAAGATGGTAGAAACTTGAGAGACACAACCAATTTCCCACGCATTCTTAGAATAGTATGGAAGTTGTATTTCAATGTAGAATCCTGTTAACTTTGGATTGCGTTACAAACTATCTGCCATAAAAAATGAGTAGCTCCGATGTTACGGCATTTTTACACATAAATAATGGAATAAAATACATTACGAATAATATTTATTTATACTATGCAAATAACCCTCAGTAAAAACAGTTAGTGTTACTGAAATATTCTTAGAGTATTGTACAATACCTGATTTACAGAAACTAGACAAGTAGAGCTAGAGCTAGAAAACTGAAGAACTGTTACAAAAATAATACTTAAATGCTATGTTTGTGCAGCAATTCAGATAATTATTTCACCTGAATCTTTCTTGACCTGCAGTGTCCCATATTTGTAGCTTCACAGATTTTCCTCCAACATTCACTATTTTAGATCCAAACTCAACACCGATCGTGTGACTACTTTCATCCTTAACTGAAACAAATTTTATAATTATATTCTGAAACAGAAATTAAATCTCAAACATTTCTGTATGTGATGTTTATTGCAGTCACACTATAGTAACACTTGTATTTGTTTACTGATTTTTTTAAAGACACTCTGAAAGGGGAGATCATGAAATATATGATTTAGACAGTCCAACCAGAAACAATTTCCATAGTTTCCCCAAATAAGAAAACTGAAATGAACACTTCTTTTTGTAGGAAATATCATAAGAGGAAAAAGAATGTGGTATGCATAGGTAATCAGAAAATTTTTGTAACTTCTTACAAATTACAGTGTGCCATGAATGATAGGGGAAAAAAAACAGATGTTCCAGTCCTGAAATTCAACATAACTTTCAATTCTAACGCTTTTCTGGGAACATGACTGACACAACTTTTCAACAGAAAACAATGAAAATGAGTGTACATGGTACTCTGGGCCAAAGATTAAACAGCACTGTTTCAATGTTTATTTTTTCTGTTCTTAGTAGTCAAACAGTGCTTCAACTAGGAAATTGGCTACCATTAATAATCACCACTGAAATCATGAACAGAATGCTACCTCTTTTTTCAAGAATACTTGTACAATTATCACTATCCACTTCCACTGGAAATGATGTCAATAGTGAACACTTATCACGCAGCAGCAGTAACAAAACATATATAAGTTGCTGGATTTACTTTTACTCAAATTGTTATTGAAATAAAATTCATCACTGTAGGTGTAGGAATTATTAGTTCCACAAGGACTTAAAATGACACTACAGTGCAATTATAACAACTTGCAACTTTGGACGTTACAGCCTGGTGGACAGGACAGGAAGTTATTGCTGACAGAACACCAACAATGACCCAGCATCCCCAACTGACAAATCAGGAAGTTACGCACACGCTACACTGGGGTGACTAAAGTCATGGGATATCTCCTAACATCTTGCCTGACTTCCTTTTGCCTGGCGTAATGCACCAACTCGACATGGCATGTACTCAACAAGTTGTTGGAAGACCCCTGCAGAAATATTGAGCCATGCTGCCTCTGTTGCCATCCATAATCATAAAAGTACTGCTGGCACAGGATTTTGTGCAGGAACTGACCTCTTGATTATGTGTCATAAATGTTCGATGGGATTTGTGCCTGGGTGGCCAAATCACTCACTCAAATTGGCCAGAATGTTCTGACATGCTGCACTCTCACCCTTAAAAATTCCATTGTTGTTTGGGGACACAAAGTCATGAATGGCTGCAAATGGTCTCCAAAGTAGCCAAATATAACCATTTCCGATCAATGATAGGTTCAGTTGGACCAGAGGCCACAGTCCAATCCATATAAACACAGTCCACACCATTATAGAACCACCACCCGCTTGCACAGTGCCTCGTTGACAACTTGGGTCCACGGCCTCGTGGGAACTGTGCCTACTATCAGCTCTTACCAACTGAAATTGGGACTCATCTGATCAGCTCACAGTTTTGCAGTCATCTAGTGTCCAACTGATATGGTCACAAGCCCAGGAGAGGTGCTGCAGGCGATGTAGTGCTGTTAGCAAAAGGCACTTGCATCGGTCACCTGCTGCCACAGCCTATTAATGCCAAATTTTGCCACACTGCCCTAACTGATAGGTTCATCATATGTCACACAATGTTTTCTGTGGTTATTTTATGCAGCATTTTTTTTTTTTCCTGTCAGCACTGATGACTCTACACAAACACTGCTGCCCTTGGTTATTAAGTGAAGGCTGTCGACCACTTTGTTGTCCAGTATAAGAGGTAATGCCTGAAATGTGGTATTCTCGGCACACCTTGGAATACTAAATTTCCCAACAACTGCCTAGCTCCAACTACCATTCCATGTTCAAAGTCTGTCAATTCCCATTGTGTGGTCATAATCATGCCAGAAACCTTTTCACATGAATCACCCAAGTGCAAATGACAGCTGTCCATGCTCCCCTTTTATACCTTGTGTGTGCGATACTACAGTCATCTGTATATGTGCATATCAGTGTTCCATGACTTGTCACTTCAGTGTATTGCACGCCACTATTACACAGTAGTATGTAGGGTTGAGTATCAGGTGCTTTCATGCTCCTCAGCTCTCGTGAAATGTACCATACTGTGAATTCATCAGCTGTTGCTGTGACCTAGTGTTTTTATATTAGCACTGTGTGGTGTGCGTACTGCAAGACCTTCGGTACACACACCATCAGATTATTCGACTTGTCGCTCTAACGAAGTAGGCGAGTGTCAGCAATAGGTCTCGTGGTCTTATGGTGGCATGTTTATCTTCTGCTGTTAGGTCAGACGATAGAAGTGCCACTTGCACGCTTAGAGTAGCAGATTGACGGTGACCAACTTTAAACAAAACTTGATTAATTTTCACACACATTTATTAAAATAATAACAATCATAAACCTTACTTAACTTGATTCTGGATGCTATTTACAATTGACAATCTGCAGTTCCTTTGGTCTTGGTACGTTAATCTTATTCTCACATATCTCTGATACATGACAAAGTGTCTATACATTTATCTTCATGGCTATGTACAGGAATATGATAATCTTATTAGGAGCAGACTGAAACTTGGCTACAGACTAACGCAGACTGACTACTCGGAGGTCTGTACACTCGTTATAATACCTCACGCGTTCAGGTATCACTGCGCGAGTGTGATCCGCGAGGAGAAAGGGTTCTACGTTAGCAGCAATCTCATTGGCTGCATGACATATTAATACGCGGATCGGCGGAAGCAGAAGTTGGTCCGTCTCTAAGACAGCGCCATCTCATAGTGCGGAGACGGATGAGCGCTGCGCCTGCGCTGTTGTGCTTAGCGGAGCACGCTCTAGTGGGAAAGTTGTGTACGCGCTGACTACGCAGAACTATGTACACAACACACTGTTTTAACAGTAATTTTGTCAAGCCCCAACACCAAGTTTTGTCATAAAAAAGATTATCTGAGAACACATTTGCCAGCTTCTACAGGTATTGAAGGGAGTCCCTTTCCACAGAAAAGGGTGTGAATTTGTGTGCTGTTAGACTGAGCACTGCCAACTGGAATACAACAGTGGGGTGTTCAATGTTAGAAGTTACAAGAGTACTGGACAGAACAGTAACTGGACATAACATTCATAACTCCACAATGCTGAGAAGAGGAAATAATCAGGGGAGGAAGAAAGACGAGAATGATGAAGCATCATCAGACCATTCTCTCCTGGAAGCATGGGGAAACCACAGAAAAACAAAAAAAGGATAAAACAGGTGGGTAACCAAGAGGAACACATTCAGCACAATGTAACATGAAGACATGTATAGAATCATCATCATCATCATCATCATCATCATCATCATTGCAAGGAGTACCCTATGTTAAACAAACTTCTTTTTAGTCTCAAAGAAACATAGTTGTTTAATGAGATTAAACTTGGCTCTTAAAAAGTGTCTTAACTGGCTTGGTCCTTAGAATAAAAAGATTACCATCAAGAAAACTGACAGACAGGCTTGGTGATACCTGTATCTGCATGCTGTGAGAAGCATTCTGTTCAAAGACTTTGTGTACCTTGACAGAAAGCACAGCAAAAGCAACGACCAAAGCACTGTTAGGAAGCATGGCATGATAATTGGACTTTACGCTACCTCAGCTCATGGCTTCATTCCAAACTGTTTATTAGGGTTCTATTCTGGGAAATGAAATGAGTATTGTGAGAAAATGAATACCACAGTCTTTTACGGACTGGCTTTTTCATTTCCTGTTCCAAAATATCCCCCCCCCCCCCCCCCCCCCCACCCTCCTCCAGCATCAATGATGGGCTATTTTGTAGTTAGGGCAACCACAGTTTAGATTATACATTATTACCGTAAACAAATTTTCAAAAATTCTGCAGAATAATCTTAAAGAATCATTCAAAAAAATTGTGAAAACGAATGAAATTTATTCACTGTCACATTAGTTGTATACGGGATCTTTTATTAGGCAATGTACCATTATGGGAGTATATTCAGGTGAGAATCTGTGCTGGCCGCAGTGGCCGAGCGGTTCAAGGCACTTCAGTCTGGAACCATGCGGCTGCTATGGTCGCAGGTTCAAATCCTGCCTTGGGCATGGATGTGTGTGATGTCCTTAGGTTAGTTAGGTTTAAGTAGTTCTAAGTGTAGGGGACTGATGACCTCAGATGTTAAGTCCCATAGTACTTAGAGTCATTTGAACCATTTTGGGAATCTGTATTGACTACTTCTTTTAAATGAAAGGCTGTTAATAAATAGCATATAACAGCAACAAATAGGTACAGGTTTTTACTCACCGATTTTTGCTTCATAAGCCTAGAGAGAATGTACGATGTCCCAGTGTTTGAGTTATGAACAGATTAATTGCATTAGCTCTTAAAAGGTGGATCACTGAATGGCTAAACTCTGAATTTATAGGATCACTGAATGGCTTAACTCTGAATTTATAAACCATAATGCGAATGGTTAAAGTGTCAATAATCACGCTCAAATAAAATACCTTGGAAACAAGAGAAAATCCCTGCAAATTAGAATATACGGGACAGAAACAGTGGTAATTGATACTCCTGCTCCAATAAAATGCTTATGGAGTGAGAAATAGTGGTAACAGACACTGTGTAGTGAAAGATATCACTGATTCAAGGTCTAAAAAGTTGACTCATTACTAAACGTAGCCCTAGTGAAAGAGGATTGCAGCTACCACATACGAGATCTCCGCCAGGTGGATACAAACAGTTTACATAAATTATCTACAGACAAAAATGAACTGGAATTTTTTTAAACCGACTTTAGTCCAGCATAAACAGAAAGAAAATGGGGCAGCAAGAGAACACATGTTAACCAGGAAGAATTGATAAGAAAAAACTTTTCAGAAAGTTACCAATTAAACTGTGCTAAACCTCTCAGCACACAGAACATGTTAGCTAATACTGATGTGGCGCTCTACTAATTTTATGACATAACTTTCTGCTATTTCTTGTTGAGGAGCCATTTTGTCATGTGAAACACAAAATAAGTTCTGCAATAGTTTGCCAACATAAAGTAGAACCAACAGGAAGCAAGAACGCTCCCAAAACCACAAGCAGAAAGCAAGGTGCCATACTGTACTTGCCATATTGAGTAGATGCCCATTTTCGGTCGGTATTACGTTATATGTTACTCCCTATAAATATGTGCTGTTTCTAACCAACAGCACTTTGAATGTCACTAGAATGAGTGATTATTGGTACAATTTACTGTAATAAAATGACTGGAAAGGTTATGTTGGTGGTTAAAGGACTTTCATATTTAGTTATTTTTGCTTTGTAACTCGTGTATCATGACCCACTGAAGACTCATGAAAATTTGTTGTTCTTTAAAGATTTGTTATAATTAAATGTCAATGACCTTTCAATGATCAAAGCATGTAGAAAACAGTTATAAAATTCAAGGTCACTGAAAGCTGAGTTTCACCGTAGTGTACTTGGTTGAGGCATCACGGCACGGAATCGATGGTGGAACAGTACAGGGTTCACATCATCCTGTATACAATCCCCCCTCTTCACATTTTCTAAAAGGTTGTGGGACGTTCCTATGAAATTAATAGAAATGATTTGTGTAATATTTGATGTTATGTACATGTAAGTGCACACACTGTCAGGCATGAGTTTGTTCCATTTGGTGAACTTTTATAAGCTGATATCCTTACCGAATAGATATATATATTTTATTTTTGTCTATTCACAGATATTTAAGTTTTTATTTATATATGTTACAGACAGAACAACATAACTAGCATGTTGTCAAGAAAGGAAATGTGCGTTTTAATAGAGCTAACATTGGAATTCTATATACGTTGATTATCATGAACAAACTGCATAGTTTGCGAGCCAAATAAAGCTGACAACTGCTGTTGGACTTCACAAAACAATGTTAACCAGTTTGTTCCCTGTGCCGATGGCACTGTTGTCTCGTGACACTGGATATTGTGTTAGCATGCATGTCAACGTTAGCTGCCTCATCCCCTGTGACAACAGCTTTAAGACAGTGATGAAGGAGCTATGAAAGTTTAAAGTGGTCATATAATGATAGGTTCTTGCACCAGGCTATTGAGAGCCCATCTTGTATGGTATCCATTACAGTGGGTTATTGTGACAGTCACGTGGTAGAAGAGGTCACACAGAGGTACTAATATGAACTGAACACATGCTGAGCAGGCATAACGTGACAAGGCACAGAGAACAGATTGCCATTTTCTCTGTGAATAACTGAAAATTGAGAATCATATTACAAGATTAAATGATAAATACACAAAGCAAAAGCACTGTGGTGATTGAATGAATTTGAAAGTATAAACAGTATGAACTTTTTTTTAAAAAAATTTGAAAAATATTCATTGTTTCTATATTAAGCAGGCTTTAAAACATCAATACATATCTGGTATGCAAGATCTGAAGATGGCGAATTTCTGGGAGTTTGGGCAATCAAAATTAGTCAAAATGCTATGGTGTTTCAACTCAGTTTGGTTTATCAAGGTGTGGGTGGCTGACTGCTTCAAAGTTCTCAATCTGCACTTCTAAAATGTTTAAGGTGCTCCCTTTGTTTTCTTTAAATGTTGTAGTAGTTGCGTCTTCAGTCCAAAGACAGCTTTGATGCAGCTCCCCATGCTACTCTATCCTGTGCAAGCCTCATCTCCGAGTGACTACTGTAACCTACATCCTTCTGAATCTGCTTACTGTATTCATCTCTCAATCTCTCTGCACGATTTTTTATCCCCCCGCCTCCCCTCCTCCCTCCCCCACACTTCCATCCAGAACTAAATTGGTGATCCCTTGATGCCTTAGAGTGTGCCCTTCCAACCAATCCCTTCTTCTAGTCAGGTTGAACCACAAATTTCTCTTCTCCCCAATTCTATTCAGTTTCTTCTCATTTGTTATGTGATCTACCCATCTAATCTTCAGCATTCTTCTGTAGAACCACATTTCAAAAGCTTCTTTTCTTTTCTTGTCTAAACTATTTGTTGTGTATGTTTCACTTCCATACATGGCTACACTCCATACAAATACTTTCAGAAAGGACTTCCTGAGATCTAAATCTATACTCAATGTTAACAAATTTCTCATCTCCAGAAATGCATTTCATTATCCTCATTTTGCTTTTGTTGATGTTCATCTTACATCCTCTTTACGTAAAACTTTTAAATTATTCTCCATACCAGAAATTGTGTGTCCTGTTTTGTGGAAATGCGAAGCAATGGCAGACTTTGGAGTTGGCCAAACTGTGACATACCGTGTCATGTATCAGCTTATAGTTCCTGGGTGTCAGTGGCCATGGCAAAAAATTGGTCATAAATATGGGTGGGTACAGCACTATCTACTTGCAGCGCCCTTTGCATTCAAAAACTTCCAATAATGTGGTTGACACATACTTATCTGAAACTTTAGTAGTCATTTTTTAAGCTATATAAGCACTGAGCCTGAAGGCATTTTAAAGTCAGTCTGTTCCAAGATTTAATGGTGCAATGATTTAGTTTTGTGAATAAGTAAATGGACTGTGAAGTACGACAATTAACAATGATTGCTGATTAACTTTTTTTATTTAAGTGCCACATGTATCATTTAATGTGTGTCAGACTGTTGTAGGTTAGTTATGCTATACTGCACAGTGACTATCTATCATAATATAATTAGAAGGTGCAGAATGTGCGTATCTAGCAAAGGAGACTTAATTACTTAATTAAGAGATGGACTGTCCATAACTAATTCAGTGAGGGGTGCCTGACAGTTATAGAAATAAAACCTGTGAAACCAAATGTATGTGTCAACCACATTATTGGAAGTGGAGGTTTCCCGAAGCACTGCTCAGAATTTTAATGGAAACATTGAACTACTAGAAGGTGTGCACAAGATGGGTGCCTCACATGCTGACTGAGGATTACATGCGGCAACCAGTTGATGCTTCCCGCACATTTCTTCACTGCGTTGCAGCCGAACAGGACAACTTTCCGGACTCAATTGTCATGGGAAACGAAACCTGGGCATACCACTTTACACTTGAGACCAAGCAACAATCGTGCTAGTGGCGGCATCCTTCGTCGCCATAGCCACGGAAATTCAAACAAACACAGTCTGCCGGTAAAGTCATGACAACCGTTTTTTGGGATCAGAAAGGGGTATTGTTGGTCGACTTTATGCCAACTGGGGCCACAATTAATGCTGATAGGTACTGTGAGACTCTGAAAAAACTCAAACGGGCAATTCAGAACTGGAGAAGAGGAATGTTGAGCAAGGGTTTACACATTCTCCATGACAACGCTCGCCCACACATCACTTGGCAAACTGTTGCTCTCCCGCAACAGTTTCAGTGGAACATAATCACCCACCCACCCTATAGTCCTGACTTGGCGCCCAGTGACTATCACCTGTTCCCTAGGTTAAAAGAACATTTGGCTGGAAAGCAACTCAGCTCCAACGATGAGGTGAAAGAAGAGGTTGATAACTTTCTGAACAGCATGGCGGCAAGCTGGTATGACACGGGCACAAAAATGCATTGACAGAAATGGTGATTATGTCGAAAAATAGCTAAATTTTCAAGCTGTAAACTGATGTACACTGATGTACTTATATATTAAAAAAAAAAGGAGACCTTACCTTTGGGATTACCCTCGTATTTCATCACAAGGGCATCTACCACAAGTCTGTAAATTACTAGATATGATTTCGCAAACTTGGTTGGTCAGAATGTTAGAGTACATGTTTTTCATATTGAGAGAAATCACATTGGTATCTGTAGGAATAGATATCTGTGACCAATTAGAAATTAAATGCTCCCTATTGCATATTGTATATTGGATAGGACGTTTGTTGTATTTATTTAAATGCTGTCTGACAAACCCAACACTGCCCAGGAATTCATTTTGACAATTTTCTAAAAGAAATGAAAACAAAAAATGAAACTGTATCGGTAGCGTACAGTTTCTGCATGCTGGGTGCAGCTGTTTCACATGTCTGCAACACAATTTTGTAAATGTCGCTATGACAACACCTCTTCATACCTCTATAGATAGCTATTATTTTTGCCTAAAGCCATTTGCACTTTGCAGTTGAAAGCTGTCAAAAGTGGTGCCATGTTTCTAGGATTTCCTTAAACTGACTAAACTGTATGAGTGTCGTGGTAGTAAAGAATACATGTATTAAAACTTCATGCACCATGAGGAATTTTTTCACACATCTCAGTGTTTATGATGTCACATCTCTTGAACTATCTGTTGTACAACAATATATTTATGTAGGTACATTCAGTGGCATATGTGGATACTGTCTGTGAACTATATTATGAATATTGTTAGTAGCAAAGAAGTAATAAATTTAAACGTCAGGCATGATGCAACAGTTTTCCACACATCTCATTGTTTATGAAGTCATTTCTCCTGAACCATGATAGGTTGGTGGTTCTTAGCCCAACATCTATTGTTGCCTGATAGTAAGGGTTGGGTGGAAACTGATCCTGTGGTTTAGGAGAAGATGTGGAACACACACATACATCCAACCATTTTTATAATATATATGGATGTTGACAGTATTTTTTCAGATTGGCATCAAACTATATTTTTGCACTAACAACTGGGAGACTAGTTGAGAGCCTGCAAACAACCTGTCTGCATGTTAGACACATTGGGCCTACACTTGGAGTTATCGTCTGCAGTGCGGTTTTATATGACAACAGGAGCACTCTCGTGGTTATCCCAAACACACTAACTGCAAAACTGTACGTCAATCTGGTAATTCAACCTGTCATGGAGCCATTCATGAACAGCTTTCCAAGGGGTGCTTTCCAATAGGATAACACTTGCCCACATGCTGCTGTTGGAGCCTAACGTGCTCTACAGAGTGTTGACATGCTGCCTTGGCCTGCTTGATCACCAGATCTGTCTCCAGTCAATAACACATAGGACATCATCAGACGAAATCTCCAGCATCATCCATGAACAGCACTAACCATCCCTGTATTGACCAACCAAATGTAACAGGCATGGAACTCCATCCCACAAACTGACATCCGGCACCTATACAACACAATGCATGCATGTTTGCATTCAACAGTCTGGCAGTTTCACCAGTTATTAATGTAACAGCATTTCACATTTGCAATGGCTTACTTTGCACTTGCATTAACCTATGATCTTACAATGTTAATTACTTAAATTTGTTACCTACACTAATGTGTTTCTGAAATTACTTTACATTTTTTGGTGCTGAGATTTTTTCCATCAGCGTGTATACACACTGTCACAAAGTGTAGGGCAGAAAGAAAGCATCAAGTGGAGGAATTTGAGTATAGGATCTAGGGGTCACAGCTGGATATTTACGGCTCTGTGCCAGCACGAAAACAGCGGTCAGTTTGATCATTTGCTATGACATACTTATGTTAATTAAGTGGTGGGAAGTCCATGTACAAGAGTATACTCACTTTTTATTTACTTCAAACTTTTTGGGACATAATTAAACATCAAACATGGACATATGATTGCTTTCATTTCTAAAGAAGTGTTATAGGGTGTGTCAGCTAAGTACAAAACGTGTATGTGATGCTTTACAGTTTTCATGTTCTCACTGTGATGATTGGTTAGTCCAAACATTTCATCTACGTACATATTTTCTGTGAGTTACATTTCATTTTGTGTAAATATGTCCATATGTCAGATTTCCATTACATTCCTGTAGCACCGAAAATATCCAGCTGCTACTCATAGTTCCTACATTCAGAATCCTTTGTTTCATGCTACCTTTCTGCCCTACACTTTTGGTCATATATTCAGTACAGATTATCACCTGAAGCTGCACCAATAATGGTGCAAAACCAGTTGTGTTGCCTAATAAAAGAACCTATACGCAGCTAATGTGGTCTTGAATAATTTTTATTCATTTTCAAAAAAAATTTGAAATGACTTTTCATGATTATTTTGGAGACTTTTGGAAATTTCTTAACAATAACAATTAATGACAGAAGTGGACAATGGACCATACTGCTCCATTGTGTTAAATAAAGCTCTGAAAGTGCAAATGAAGCAAATAGAAACTAGATACAATGAAAGTTTGGAGCATACTCGGACTTCATCTGTAACATGCCTATTTCAGTTGAATTAAACTTCAATGGGCCGAGGAGAAAAATAGTGGCAAGGAACAATAAAATGTTTATTCTTAATGAGACAGAAATGCTGACAAAAGAAGCTATTGGTAATGTCACCCCCACATGACTCATCTCAAACTGTGAACATATTAAGAAGGTGGTTGAGAAAACATCAATCCATGAAGGATTGCTGGAAGATGTACGAGATGAACATTTCTATCAGCTCCAGCACCAGTACTGATCGGAGAAAGAACAGTGATGATCTGTCCGAATTGTGCAGTTTTCATCATAATCTTGTGTATTTACGAAATACTCATTGATGTAAATGTCCTACTTGGTTATTAGTTATCCATTCCTCATTGATGTCCAGTTAATGACCATGTGTCAAAATATAACAACAACAAAAAATGCTGGCATGAAGAAGACAAACAAGCATATAATAAAAGGACAGAAATGAGACATACAGTATTGAAATGGCAAAATATTCATTGTCTCAACTTCATCTATGGCATGTAAAGAACTGCTTAAAATCTACAAACAGCATTCAGATAAAACTTATATAACGTGTTTATAAATATGAATCCTTTGTTTGCAGATATAGCAAATAATGAAAGCAATGTATGTATTAATCATTATGTATGACACTCAGGATTAAATTACAGACTTTTCTCCTGAACAATGATAATGTGAAAACTTTGTGGAACAGAAAATGTGTATTTCTGCTGAATGTTGAAATATAAACAAATGAAGCATGGTCGACTGTAACACAAATGAAAAGCACCTTTTGGACTTTTAGGTAGTCTTTTTGTTAGGAGAGTGAAGACTATATGGAGGACTGCATGCTACCATGAATGTACTATACATATGAGGGTAAGTCAATTATTATCCACAATTTAGTTATATTTTTGTTTATTTTGGTAGTACTGTCATTTTACATTGATGACACATGCTTTGTTTATTTGTTGTTATATCTTTGCAATTTTCAAGCTGCTAGGTTAGTTTCATTATTGCTGTCATGCTGTTAATCATGGCTGCTTCGCTGTCTATTTGCACCAAAAAAGAGCAACATTCAGTGATCCACTTTTTGTGGTCGGAAGGTGTATCAGGGGCTAAAATTCATCTAAGACTTTAGGTACAGTACGGGAACAGTGTTTTGCCACAACGGAGTGTCTACAAATGGATTCAAAAATTCCGAAATGGTTGCACAAGTGTTACGCACAATGAAGGAGCTGGATGACCATTTTCCACCACAAATGAAGAAACCAGTGTTCACGTGAAATGATTCTCTTAGACAGATGATTAACTATTGACAAAGTGGCACATCGTCTGCAAATTAGTCGCAGTTCTGCCTATGAAATCATTCCCAACAGACTTGGGTTTCATAAAGTTTGTTCAAGGTGGGTCCCAAAACAACTCACACAGTTGCATAAACAAACACACTTGGACATCTGCAAAAAACATTTGGATCACTATGGTAATGAAGGGGACAACTTCTTAGACAGGATCATTACTGGTGACAAAACATGGATCCATCATTACGAGCCAGAGAGTAAACGGCAGAGTATGGAATGGAAACATCCAAATTTGCTGTGCAAGAAAAAGTTCAAGATCCAATCATCCACAGGAAAACTGATGCTTATTGTTTTTTGGGATGCACAAGGTCCAGTACTGGAATGTTATGGGGAAAGGGGCACAACAATAAACACTGTATGTTACAGTGAGATGCTTACTGCCACGCAAAGCTTGCAATTCAAAGCAAATGCCGAGGATTGCTGTCAAAAGGTGTTGTGTTGTTGCATGACAATGCCTGTCCACATACTGCCGCCCACACTGCTGAAACGCTCCAGAAACTCAAATTTGAAATACTGGATCATCCTCCACATAGTCCTGATCTTGCCCCTTCTGAATACCACTTGTTTTGTCCCCTCAAACAGGCATTAAGGGGCCGTCGGTTTGCCTCGGACAAAGCAGTGAAAGAAGTGGTGCATTCCTGGCTTGCAGCTCAACCGAGAACCTGCTTTTATGGGGACATCAGAAAGGCTGTACAACGATGGACCAAGTGCATTGAAATGCAAGGAGACTATGTCGAAAAATGATGTTCTTGGAAGTTTCCTATTTGATTAGAATAAAATTTTATAACTACTTTGCAGACAATAATTGACTTACCCTCATATAAACATTTGCAGTCTGCAATGGCAAATCATGCATTATATCACAGTTGTTTATGTGGAAAAAGTGAAGCGCATCATTCTTAATGATATCCTTCATGCACAGCAACCCTACAGTTATGTGCAATGACAAAATGTATCATATTGAGTGAGATGATGGATTGTTGACAGAAGTTCACATGAGTCAAATACCAGTGATTGTGACTTTTCAGTGTGGCTCTAACGAAAAGTGTAACATTTTCTATTTAGCTCCTCTTACTGATGATTAACACACATGCTGTAAACCTACATCAGAAAAGTATCATTTTATCTCTTGCAGGACATAATAAATATGAAGGAGAAGCATAGGATAGACAACCCAGCAAATGGAAAATGAGTATTATGAAGGCTCATAGAAACAGTGAGAAAAGCTAAGACAAAGTGTTTAAATGACACTCCTGTGTACAATACACGCTCGCGCACGCGCTGTGTGTGTGTGTGTGTGTGTGTGTGTGTGTGTGTGTCAAGCATAGTAATCTAGTACTTTTACAGACTCCTCGCCACCGTGGCAATAGAGGCAGATCATTTGTGGGAAAATTTGGAGGACAAACAAAAAATTTCCGAATATTACCATATTAGAGAGAAAGTTCATCCTACTAGCTACAGATTGGTGGGTGGTACAGGCAGGTATTCATTTGAGAAGAGATTGAAAAATCACTCAACCAACTGCAAATAAAAGTTTATTATTCCTTGACCCCGGTTCCGATAATAAACCTTTATTTGCAATTGGTTGACTGATTTTTCAATCTCTTCTCAAATGAATACCTGTCTGTACCACCCACCAATCTGTAGCTAGTATTCCTTGAGCATGGTTCCGATCCTACCCCCATGAACCATGGACCTTGCCGTTGGTGGGGAGGCTTGCGTGCCTCAGCGATACAGATAGCCGTACGGTAGGTGCAACCACACTGGAGGGGTATCTGTTGAGAGGCCAGACAAACGTGTGGTTCCTGAAGTGGGGCAGCAGCCTTTTCAGTAGTTGCAGGGGCAATAGTCTGGATGATTGACTGATCTGGTCTTGCAACACTAACCAAAATGGCCTTGCTGTGCTGGTACTGCGAACGGCTGTAAGCAAGGGGAAACTACAGCCGTAATTTTTCCCGAGGGCATGCAGCTTTACTGTATGGTTAAATGATGATGGCGTCCTCTTGGGTAAAATATTCCAGAGGTAAAATAGTCCCCCATTCGGATCTCCGGGCGGGGACTATTCAAGAGGACGTCGCTATCAAGAGAGAGAAAACTGGCGTTCTACGGATCAGAGCGTGGAATGTCAGATCCCTTAATCGGGCAGGTAGGGTAGAAAATTTAAAAAGGGAAATGGATAGGTTGAAGTTAGATATAGTGGGAATTAGTGAATTTTGGTGGCAGGAGGAACAAGACTTTTGGTCAGGTGAATACAGGGTTATAAATACAAAATCAAATAGGGGTAATCAGGAGTAGGTTTAATAATGAATAAAAAAAAAGGAGTGCGGGTAAGCTACTACCAACAGCATAGTGAACGCATTACTGTGGCCAAGATAGACACGAAGCCCATGCCTACTACAGTAGTACAAGCTTATATGCCAACTAGCTCTGCAGATGATGAAGAAATTGATGAAATGTATGATGAGCTAAAATAAATTATTCAGGTAGTGAAGGGAGATGAAAATTTAATAGTCATGGGTGACTGGAATTCGGTAATAGGAAAAGGGAGAGAAGGAAACATAGTAGGTGAATATGGATTGGGGGAGAGAAATGAAAGAGGAAGCCGTCTGGTAGAATTTTGCACAGAGCACAACTTTATCATAGCTAACACTTGGTTCAAGAATCATAAAAGAAGGTTTTATACATGGAAGAATCCTGGAGATACTACAAGGTATCAGATAGATTATATAATGGTAAGACAGAGACTTAGGAACCAGGTTTTAAATAGTAAGACATTTCCAGTGGCAGATGTGGACTCTGACCACAATCTATTGGTTATGAACTGTAGATTAAAACTGAAGAAACTGCAAAAAGGTGGGAATTTAAGGAGATGGGACCTGGATAAACTGACTAAACCAGAAGTTGTACAGAGTTTCAGGGAGAGCGTAAGGGAACAATTGACAGGAATGGGGGAAAGAAATACAGTAGAAGAAGAATGGGTAGCTCTGAGGGATGAAGTAGTGAAGGCAGCAGAGGATCAAGTAGGTAAAAAGACGAGGGCTCCTAGAAATCCTTGGGTAACAGAAGAAATATTGAATTTAATTGATGAAAGGAGAAAATATAAAAACGCAGTAAATGAAGCAGGCAAAAGAGAATACAAACGTCTCAAAAATGAGATTGACAGGAAGTGCAAAATGGCTAAGCAGGGATGGCTAGAGGACAAATGGAAGGATGTAGAGGCTTATCTCACTAGGGATAAGAGAGATACTGCCTACAGGAAAATTAAAGATACCTTTGGAGAAAAGAGAGCCACTTGTATGAATATCAAGAGCTCAGATGGAAACCCAGTTCTAAGCAAAGAAGGGAAAGCAGAAAGGTGGAAGGAGTATATAGAGGGTCTATACAAGGGCGATGTACTTGAGGACAATATTATGGAAATGGAAGAGGATGTAGATGAAGTTGAAATGGGAGATATAATACTGCGTGAAGAGTTTTACAGAGCACTGAAAGAGCTGAGTCGAAACAAGGCCCCTGGAGTAGACAACATTCCATTGGAACTACTGACGACCTTGGGAGAGCCAGTCCTGACAAAACTCTACCATCTGGTGAGCAAGATGTATGAGACAGGCGGAATACCCTCAGACTTCAAGAAGAATATAATAATTCCAATCCCAAAGAAAGCAGGTGTTGACAGATGTGAAAATTGCCGAACAATCAGTTTAATAAGTCACAGCTGCAAAATACTAACGCGAATTCTTTACAGACGAATGGAAAAACTGGTAGAAGCCGACCTTGGCGAAGATCAGCTTGGATTCCGCAGAAATGTTGGAACACGTGAGGCAATTCTGACCCTACGACTTATGTTAGAAAATAGATTAAGGAAAGGCAAACCTACATTTCTAGCATTTGTAGACTTAGAGAAAGCTTTTGACAATGTTGACTGGAATACTCTGTTTCAAATTCTAAAGGTGGCAGGGGTAAAATACAGGGAGCGAAAGGCTATTTACAATTTGTACAGAAATCAGATGGCAGTTATAAGAGTCAAGAGGCATGAAAGGGAAGCAGCGGTGGGAAGGGAGTGAGACAGGGTTGTAGCCTGTCCCCAATGTTGTTCAATCTGTATATTGAGCAAGCAGTAAAGGAAACAAAAGAAAAATTCGGAGTAGGTATTAAAGTCCACGGAGAAGAAATAAAAACTTTCAGGTTTGCCGATGACATTGTAATTCTGTCAGAGACAGCGAAAGACTTGGAAGAGCAGTTGAACGGAATGGACAGTGTCTTGAAAGGAGGATACAAGATGAACATCAACAAAAGCAAAATGAGGATAATGGAATGTAGTTGAATTAAGTCGGGTGATGCTGAGGGAATTAGATTAGGAAATGAGACACTTAAAGTAGTAAAGGAGTTTTGCTATTTGGGGAGCAAAATAACTGATGATGGTCGAAGTAGAGAGGATATAAAATGTAGACTGGCAATGGCAAGGAAAGCGTTTCTGAAGAAGAGAAATTTGTTAACATCAAGTATAGATTTAAGTGTCAGGAAGTCGTTTCTGAAAGTATTTGTATGTAGCCATGTATGGAAGTGAAACATGGACTATAAATAGTTTGAACAAGAAGAGAATAGAAGCTTTCGAAATGTGGTGCTACAGAAGAATGCTGAAGATTAGATGGGTAGATCACATAACTAATGAGGAGGTATTGAATAGAATTGGGGAGAAGAGGAGCTTGTGGCACAACTTGAAAAGAAGAAGGGACCGGTTGGTAGGACATATTCTGAGGCAGCAAGGGATCACCAATTTAGTATTGGAGGGCAGCGTGGAGGGTAAAAATCGTATAGGGAGACCAAGAGATGAATACACTAAGCAGATTCAGAAGGATGTAGGTTGCAGTAAGTACTGGGAGATGAAGAAGCTTGCACAGGATAGAGTAGCATGGAGAGCTGCATCAAACCAGTCTCAGGACTGAAGACAACAACAACAACAACAACAACAACGGTTCCGATATTTGTAAAAACACCTTCATCAGAAGTATTGGCCTTCTTACATCACATGATGCAATAGGCATCCCCAGATAAAATATTTGCTTAAGTTACATGTACTATATCTAAGGGACTACGGCCAACTGCAGTTGGCCTTCTGAAGAAAGATATTTTAACAAATATTGAAACTATGGTCAAGGTATAATAAACCTTTAATTGCAACTGGTTAGCTGATTTTTAATCTATTCTGAATTACACACCTGCTGTTTCACAGCAATGTTTAAGATTTTGTATTCATTTGATATTTGACCTGTAAGTTGTATATCAAAATTACTTTGGGCCATTTATCAGAAGACCGAACTTTTTGACTCCGCTACTGCAGAGCACGGAACCAGTCATAAGGCTGTTACAGCATCTTTGGTAAATGGAAATGGAAATTTTAAGGGTAAAAAATATTTCTGCAACAAAAAACAGAATACAGATTACCTGAGCAGTTAACATCACACATCCATCTGAGAGAGTGAAAATGTTAAGTACAAATGAATAAAATTCAAGAGTATTGTATAATAAGCCTTACAAGCATGCTATGAGCGAACTTGTGGGGGTTTGAAACGACTTTTTACGATTTAATAACCATCTTAGAAAGTTTCTCCAAAAGCACAGATAGCTTCACCATAGATTTAAAAGTAACCAAAGCCTTGTTGAGAAACAAAAACTATATGAAGCCAAAGTGAGCATAAGGAGAGCCACACAAAGTGTTCCACGAGTGGCAACATAGAAGGATGGAAGAGGATTGGTGTGTACCATACTAATAATTAAAGGGATTCATCGACTCGTCTGTGTAATTCACAGCATGCTGCAAGACAACAGAGTAAGAAAGTTTTTTTTTTTCCTTTGTGGATATCGTAACAAATACCAGCAATTGGAACAGTATTGTGAATTGTGGTTTATTAATCTCATAATGTACATAGTCTAAATCATTTGATTCAGGTACGGGAGATATGTCAAAGCCATGGTAAAATTTCACCATAAACATAGAACAGCTGATGTTAACAAAATCGTCATCCCCATATCCTGTGGAGTCTGTGTGTATAATTTCAAACTGGTGCATGGATAGCATAAAATTATTTTTATAACTCGTGTTACATGTGTGGTTAAAATGATTCTCCTCAAATAATTTTTGTCTGATGTGTAGGAAGATTACAATTTCATACATGTATACCGTGGAAACAGTTAGGATTTGTAGTTTCCAAAATAGTGGGTGACAAGATACTATTTGTTGTGCAGTACACATGTATCTGATAATTGTCTTTTGCACTTTCAGTACTTGAGATACACTATTTGAACTTCTCTAGAAAATTATACCATATCTAATGACAGATTCAAAATAACTATGATATGCTATTTTTTGTGTACTTAAGTCAAAGGAATTCACTAGTATTTGCATCGCAAATGCAAAACTGCTTCAGTTATTTGACAGGAAGTCAATATGTGTATTCCAGCTTAAGTTCTTGTCCACATTTAGTCTAAGAAATCTGATCGTGTCAACTACTTCCACAAGTTGATTGTTATGTCGCATTTTAAGTTTGACCCATTTCAAATATTTGGTTTTGAAATGTACCAAATGGGTTTTTGCAATGTTCAGTTTCAACCCATTTAACTGGAACCAGTTTCCTAGTGTATCCAGGGTGGTTACAATGCAGCTCGGAACTTTTTCTGCACCGTCATCTTCAATTAAAACAGAAATATTATCTTCAAACAGAACTGATGGGGTATTTACATATTTGGGTAAAATGTTTACACAGAATAGGAACAGGATTGCCCAAAATGGGGCATTGAGGCATATCTTGTGATACTGTACATAATTTACAATAGTAATTCACTGCACTTGAAGTGATAGCTACCCTATGTTTTCTGTTGTGCAAGTTGCCCTTAATCCCATATTTATCTAATTTGTATATAGGCATGGCATGGTTCACAGAGTCAAACACTTTTGTAAGACCACATAAGATACCAGGAACTTTACTCCCCCGCTCCAATCATTTGCATAACTTTTATGAAAAGTTATTCACTGCATCCATAGTGTTTTTTCCTGGTTGAAATCCAAGTTAGTTACTTATAATTATATTCTTTACAATACAATTTTTGATCTGGTTTGCAACTACTTTAACATGTTCGACAGGACTGGAAGAGTACAAATAGGGTAACAGTTTCTCATGCCTTCCCGCAACCCTTTCTTGAACAGAGGTCTGTCTTTGGCATACTTCGTCACATCAGGAAAGCATCCCCGCTCAAAATATTGATTATTTTAGTTTGGAGAGGTGCTAGTATGTTACACACTGTTTTAATCCCTTTAGTGGGTACGCCATCCCACCCAGAAGAGTTTTTATTTTTTAATGATAATATAACATTTTTCACATCCTTTATTGTGACTTTTTTAAAAATCCGTGAGATATTTAGCTTCTTGGTGGAGTAGAAAGGGATTTACTTTACTCTGATGTATCGGCCTCTGACTTGCCACCTTTATGAAGAATTCACACTCTGATATTTGAGCTGGGTTTACAATAAGGCTACCATCTGCTTTAATACTTGATATTTCATTACACCTAACTAAGATCTGACAACAGACCACACTGCTTTTGTCTTATTTTTATATTATACAATGAAGTCACTGTTTGCCATTTGTTTGGCTACCTTCATAACTTTTTTTAAATATGGGATTAAAATGTCAAACATACTCAGTAAAATGTCTGTTTTTATTATATTTTAGTTCATTGTGGAATTCCCTCTTCCTGGTAACAGAAATTGTTAAACCCTAAATTATCCATTTAAGTTTATTAGTCATTTTGTTGCATGTGGTTGTAAGTGGAGAAGTAAGTATCATTAAAGATTTCAAGACAGCTACTTAAAAATTTGCAAAGGTATTACTACTTGAAACACAGCTGTTGTAAGGCAATTCATCCTCTCTTAACTTATTAATAAATATAGCTGAATTTTTTTCAGCAAAGTTCTTTTTCATATGGCTTTTGTTACATGAAATTTCTTTGCTAATTTTTGGTAGTTCAATGAATAATGCAGAGTGGTCCCACATGCCTAAATCTATGCAAAATTTATAAACATCTTCAAATACGTAATTTGTTAAAATATTATTAATAAATGTCACTGACTATTACAGGCTACCAAATCCGGTTTGGATAGACTGGCATGTAAAGAAATTCCTGCTTCAAGATGCTGAGACACTTAACATTTTCTGAAGATTCAACTCCAACACACAGTTCTCTCATAGCCTCTGTCAAACATTTGTATCGACTTATTTAGGAACAATAAGCTTCACAGTTCTTGACTACTCTCCCTGATGCTCTGCTCCCCCCTTCCCCTCCTCTCCGAACCAAATATCACGAGTGACGAGTCATCAGCTGAAAGCACCTAATTTCAGACACATGAAGTGTCTCGTGGTGATGCATGTGCCTATCTGCATGCAGTTATAAACAAGGAAAAGAAAGAAACAAACAAAAAGTGAGAGATTTAATGAGTAGTACTGAGAGTAATGAATTATTTTGAATAATAATAATAATAATATATTGGAAGTGCAGAACTTTCTTACTGATCTTAACATACTTCTCACTTTCCAGTACAGTATGTGTCTGCAGCACTTGTGGGAGATATGGGCTAAATTGCACACATTTACTGTACGTAAAATTTTCTGAAAGTTTAATAGCCCGCTGCTGGACATTAATGAAATTAGCAAACTAGACCAAAAAGTGGTCACCCCACAAGAGAAATCATACTAATGCCATGTAGCATCACTTCTAGTCTTAATTTGGCGAAGAACAGAGTCCTCAAGTTTACTTGAGTATGGAATATCTAACTGAATCCAGTCATTGATGATTACATCCCACAGAGGTACCTCATTGCACGGATGTTGGTTTCTATCTTTCACTTGTTCCAAATAGCACCAAACATTTTCTACAGTATTAGGAATGGAAGATTTAGTGGGCCAGTCGAGGTACAACACAGAACCTGAATGTTTGTCAAACCAGGAAGCTATTTGTGCAGCCCTGTGGACCCAGTAGTTATCTTGGAAGACAGAAATATCTGCAGCATACTAATCGTGAAGATGTTATAGAAAGCACAACACTGTGACCAACCTAGTCGTCATTTGAGGAAAACCATAACACAATTAATGCACTGCAGGTTAACTGTATCATTGGGCTGTCACTGCAGTGCAATCAAAATCTTCCAACATTTTACAAGGCACAAAATTGTGACTGGTAGGATCCCATTATATTCCTCCAGTCAGCAACTTCCCAATTTCTGTGCTGTCTGGCCCAATTATGACATCTAAATCTACATCATACTCCGCAAGCCACCTAATGGTGTGTGGCAGAGGGTACTTTCGGTACCACTATCTGATCCACTCAACCCTGTTCCACTCGTGAATAGTGCGTGGGAAGAATGATTTTCAGTAAGCCTCTGTATTGGCTCTAGTTTCTCGAATTTTCTCCTCGTGACCAATACACGAGACATATATGGGAGGAAGTAATGTGCTGTCTGACTCGTCTTGAAAAGTACGGTCCCAAAGTTTCAACAGTAACTCTCACCGTGATGCACAATGCCTCTCTTGTAATGTCTGCCAGTGGAGTTTGTTTAGCATCTCTGTAATGCTTTCTCATCAGCTAAATGATCCCATGACGAAACGTGCTACTCTTCGTTGGATCTTCTCTATCTCCTCTTTCAGTCGTACCCGATAGGGATCCCAGATAGATGAACAATACTAAAAATTGGGCGAACGAGTGCCTTGTAAGCCACTTCTTTCATGGCTGAGTTACATTTCCTTAAGATTCTTCCAATGAATCCGAGTCTGGTGTCTGCTTTTTCCACTGTTTCTATCATAGGTGAAGATCAGGATTTGGAAAAAATTCCCAAATCTGTGATCAGTACCTTAGAAACTTGGTTTCAGCTAAATAGGTTGAACTAAACACATCTAAGACTCACATGATGCATTTCAAAATCAAGCAGTCAAAATGCGAGCAGATTACGACTGTACACAACAACCAAGATATAGAAGAAGTTGACTCAGCCAAATTCTTAGGTTTAAATGTAGATAAAAATTTGAGCTGGCAGGTAGGTACACACTGAATACCTAGCAAACAAACTGAGCAGCTTTGCATTTGCAATGCAAATATTATCAACTGCAACTGACATGGACACATTAAAAGTAGCATATACAAGCTACTTCGAATCCATTATTAGGTATGGTATTGTTTTTTGGGGTAACTCAACAAACATAGTGCGGATACTAAAAATACAGAAAAAAAATCATTCAAAATATATGCACCGCAACAAATCACAAAGAAACATGATGACCATTATTTAGAAAACTTAAAATATTAACTCTGTCATCCTTATACATATATGAGATTATTATATTTTTGTACTCCAGATATGAAGTATTTGAGGGAAACCATTTTGTCCATTCACATGATACCAGAAACAAAGAAAATTTGAAGCTCCCCACCCACCGTCTCAGACTATATGCCCAGGGACCTCAATACATGGAAATGAAAATATGTAAGAAATTAAAAGGGAACGAGTTGATGCAGATGAATTTAGGTTCACTTAAAAGAAAGCTATATGAGGTACTGACACTGAAGTGTTATTACTCAGTGGATGAATACATGCAAGACAAACTAAAAATTTGAGCTGGATACAATGTGTTACATACTCCAAGTAATATCCTTACAGCGTTATTATTTATTGTAGTGCTATTATTTATTAATGTAAAAATCATTGTAACTGTAACATAAATGTTTCACATGTCTCCTCTGTGCAAACTAGATGGACTGCAAATTTAAGTTATGAGATGAATAAAACAAATTCGCAGAAATTCACAAAACTATATGCTCATTACACTTAAGGTCGCTTCGGATAGTCCCGCGTGGATAATTTACGGCAGACACTGTCTCCAGCTGTTTACCATCAATAATGTAGCTGTACAGTAGTGAATTTATTTTCCTATGTTTGTGCAATATGTTACATTCATTTATGTTCAGCTTTATAGGCTTCTGTGAGCAATGGCCTTTTGCAAGGCACCCAATGGGCATTGCATGCAGTTCCCTTTGCCATATTCCATCAGAAAGTAGTAGAGATGGACCTGCATTCACTGGCAGAAGTAATTACTGTTGGGTTTGCAACCACTTGTCATTGATAAGGCACGAAACTTGTCTCTGGTCCTCATCAGTTAGGATTTTTTATAACCACTGTTCGCATTCAGTGTTTAATGGCTGTGAGTGACATGCCATTCCTTGTAGACAAGTTGGGAAGGCTAAATTGATAGAAGCCTCTTGAGGGACCTAAGGATTCTTACATTTACATGCCAACACACGTATTTCATAAGTTGTTTGTGGTTAATAACAAGAACGAATTTAGGATGAACTTAGCATCATAAGTCTGAGTACATTACGTAAAATTTGTTGTCAGTATGCTTTACAAAAGTAGCCAGCCATGGTTGCTTCTGTCAATGTACAACATGACTCATTCACATCCCATTATTACAGAGCACAATGTGTGAATGAATGAATGGCTAATAACCAACAAATAAGACAACTTCATTCAAGGCATGTCACGGTCATGTCTACATCTATAGTCTGTAACCCACCTTGCAGTGTGTGGCCGGGGCACTTTGTATTTTTGTAACAAGACCTGTAGATGACACAAAATTGTTTAATTTTAGATCCCAGATTAGTTCCTTCAATTGGTTTGATATGTTTGCTAAAACAGAACATTTGTCAGCTAACTGTGTTTTTGAGAATTTTTTTTCAATATTCAATACTTTGTTTGAAATGATTATTCTGCAAATAAAATGTAAAATTAAAGTGACCGCCAGTGAATCTAAAACCAAAAAGAGAAGTATAGAGTGGTTTACTCCCGAATTAGCCAATTTAAAGAATAATAAAGTTACATTGTTTTTTGATCCAAATAAAAAGATTAATACTCATCAATCCAAATTTTTCTTTACAGAAGCTAAGAAAAAATATAGGGCAGCTATTATTGAAGCAAAAAAACAACATAACACTATAAGTATCGAGGCATCAGAAAATAAATGTAAAAAAGCTTGGAATATAATAAACTCAGTCGCCAAAAATAACAAACCAAAAGAGGTAGCTGTCTCAGCAAATGATTTTAACAATTTCTGTATACAGTCAGTTAGGGATATTCAGAAAAAATCATTAAACCCGCAGAAACTGCTGCTCAAATGATGGAAAATTGTAATTTAGGGTTTAGGCATGACAGACATAATTTTGTGTTCTCTGAAGTGACGCAGCAGGAGGTTTTAAATATTGCAAATAAGTTTAAGTCTTCGAGCAGTGCTGATATATACGGCATATCCTGTAAGATATTGTAAAATGTTATTGAATGCATTGTCGGCCCTCTAAGTTGTGTTATAAATAAGTGGCTGAGACAGGGAATTTTCCCCAATGTACTGAAGTTATGTAGAGTTGTTCCTGTGTATAAGAAAGGAGATGGAAAATGTCCATCTGGTTACCACCCCATATCCCTCACTCCTGTTTTTTCTAAAGTATTATAAACTGTTATGTACAACCAAATGTGTAACTTTCTAGATAATAATTCTGTTACTTCCAATGAGCAATTTGGTTTTAGGAAAAATAGATCAACCACTCACGCTATTGATTCGCTCGTTAAAAAGGTTCTCCAGGTATTCGAAGATAAGGAGTTTGCTCTGGTCACCTTTGTGATCTGAGTAAAGCATTTGATTGCGTGAACCAAAAGTTACTTCTGCATAAATTAAAGATTTTAGGTATTCAAAACCGTGGATTGTGTATTCTTAGGTCTTTTTTGGAGCACCGTAAACAGATTGTTTGTATTAATGAAGATAGATCCAATGTAGCCGATGTCCTGTGTGGTGTGCCCCAGGGCTCGGTGCTTGGCCCACTGCTTTTTCTGATTACGATTAATGATTTACCATTTAATGTAAGTTCCCATTCAATCTTATATGCTGACGATACAACCTTTATCAACAATGACCCTGACATGGAATTGTTGAAAAATGTAACAGAAAATACCATCAGTGAAGCATCAAAATGGTTCAGAGGAAACGGTTTTTTATTAAATGAAAATAAAACACAGTTCATGTTTTTCAGCTCAAGAGATACCTTATTTCTGAATGTTTCAAATAATGTTAAATTTCTTGGTATGTAGTAAACTTAATTGGAATTACCATATAAACTATATATCTGCTAGGCTTTCTAGAGTAATCTATTTGTTGAGAAGGTTAAAAGGTTGTGTATCAGATCAGCATATTTTGCCTTCTTTCAGAGCATTATTTCTTATGGTTTACTATTATGGGGAAACTGTAGCCATGTACATGATATTCTTCTACTGCAAAAAAAGTTGTAAGAATTATCACTTATTCTGGTAGACTAGATTCCTGCAAGCCATTGTTTGTGAAACTTAAAGTTATGACTGTTGTTAACATATCTCTCTCTCTCTCTCTCTCTCATATATATGTATGTTTCACATACCATGAACAATTTACCAAACCAGCAATTAAAAGAAAATATACATTTGTATAATACGAGAAACAGGAAACACATCGATGTACCTTTTCAACGTTTAACTAAGTCTTTAAAAAGCTATCATGTAATAGGTTCCAAATGTTGCAATAAATTTTCTCTTTGCAAATTCGATTGTCCAATTGAAAAGATAAAGCCAAAACTGTATGAGTGGCTGGTCGAGCATCCTTTTTATTCCCTTGATGAATTTCTTGATTGCAGTCAAAAACAAATAATATTATAAAGTTTGGCTGCTCCCGATATACTATATTAATTATTTCATTAGCAGTTCTAGTTACCCATTTGTTAGTAGCTAGCAATAAGCATTAATCTGTTTTTCTCTGCACAGTTGCAAAGGGCAGTTATTATAATCTGATGTAATATTTCTTTGTATATAATATGTTTTCCTGTCTTGGTATTCTGTATTCTGACTTTTTCCTGTTTTTTGTACTGGTACATTCTGATTGATTTGGTTGTACTACCTCACTTTATATATTGTATCTCCTGTCTATTGACTATTTATAAAACTGCTGTAATATTGTACTTATAACTCCTGCAAGTAATTTTGTTTATATTTTCTAATTTGACGTTGTCTATTGCTTCTGTAAGCTTAACGAGAATAAAAATTATTATTATTATTATTGTATACCACTGTCATCCCCCCTCCCCCCATTCTTGTTCCATTCGAGAATGGTTAGCTGGAAGAACGATTGCTGGTAAGACTTCGTCTGGGCTCCAATCTCTTATTTTCATGGTCTTTTTGTGAGATATACATAGGAGGAAGCATTATATTTGATGGCTCTTCTAAGAATGTATGCTCTCAGAACTGTAGCAGCAAACCACGCATTGACTCTCTCTAAACATCTGCCACTGGAGTTGGTTGATCATCTTCATGGTACTTTCATGCTCACTAACTTAATCTGTCACGAGACACACTGTACTTCTTCAGATCTTTTGTATTTCCTCTATCAATCCTATCTGGTACGGATCCTAATACTAATGAGTATTATTCAAATACTGGTTAAATGATGGTTTTGTAAACTACCTTCTTTGGTGGTAGACTACATTTTCATGAAGATTCTTCCAATGAGTTTCAGTCTGGCATCTGCCTTTCCTGCAATAATTTTTAAGTGGTTGTTCCACTTTAAATCGCTCCATATGCATACTCCTGGGCATTTTATAGATATAATTGCTTCCAGCAATTTATCTGCAATTGCATTATCATACGGTAATAGGTCTTTCTATCTACGTATATGCAATAACTTACATTCCTCTGCAGGTCTTCCTGAATTTTATTACAATTTTCTAGCATTATGATCGTTCTGTACATAACAGCATCGTTTGCGAAGAGCCTCCTGGAACTTCTGATGTTATCTCATATATATTTTATTGTGGAAATTATGGACCTATAAACCCCCCCCCCCCCCTCAGATACGACTGAAGTCACCTCTCCCTGGAGAATGGCATGCTGGGTTCTGTTCGCTAGAAACTCTTCAGTCCAATCATACATTTGGTCTGGTATTCAGTACACTTGTATTTTGTTCATTAGCCAGTGCGGGACTGTGTCCAGTGCCTTACAGAAGTCAAGCATCCACCTGGGTGCTGGTTGTTGTGTCTAGACAAGACAGCCTAGACACAATGAGAGGAAGCCGAAAGGCACGCGCTATGCTAAAGCAGAATGGCGTGAGGTCTGAAACAGGATACGTAATGAATGCTATAAAGAAAAGTACGTAGCTCCTGGAAAACTTAACTTTAATCCATCCTTTTGGTACATCTGGAGATTGTGGCGATACAAGTGAGACTCTTTAGATACATGCAATGTTACTAATGGCGCCTTGCTAGGTCGTAGCCATTGACTTAGCTGAAGGCTATTCTAACTATCTGCTCAGCAAAGGAGCGAGGCTTCTTCAGTGTAGTCACTAGCTACGTCGGCCGTACAACTGGGGCGAGTGCTAGTCCGTATCTCGAGACCTGCCTTGTGGTGGCGCTTGGTCTGCGATCACACAGTGGCGACACGTGGGTCCGACATGTACTAATGGACCGCGGCTGATTTAAAACTACCACCTAGCAAGTGTGGTGTCTGGCGGTGACACCACACTGGTACCTACTGCTTCCTGGGTCTCGTGGACGAACAGAGCGAGATGAGTTTCACACAACTGTTTTTTTCAGAACCAATGTTGAGACCTACAGGGAAAACTTGATAGTCCTCTTTACTGATCTATCATGTCTCCACCTTACTGAAATGATTGCATACTACAGACTGGCACATACAAACCATTTCGCTGCCATGACTTACGTATGGGGTGGTGGATTAAATAATTGCCTGGTACCAGTACTGCACCATCTATACTGGTCCAAAGTGACCAGCATGTTTTTAAGGTGGTGAGGCGAATACTGACCAGTGGAATTGTTTTCAATAATAAAGATGAGCATCTGAATTGAATACTGTCCTGCATTAAGAACTGTCGTGGAATTTGTTTATTTTGGTGACAACAAAAATCCACATTAAAATTAGATTGGCATCCGAGTTTCATTTCTCCCAGATATATATCCTATGCCCCACTGTTTTCATTTGGTTGCTTTTGCAGATACTTTAAAAAAGTTATTTTATGCACATGAAAACACGGAGGAGGGTGGCACAGAGGGGACGGAGAATGCCAAGTGGCGATGACTGGCTCTTTGAAGTTACTTGATACCAGAAAAAGAGAGACAGCATTAATGGGTTACGTACCACTTTAAAAGGCAGTTTTGTTATGCAACGTAAAAACATGTGGGTTGAACCTACTGATACCAAGCACTGCCTTGTTAATGTGGCAAGTGGTGACATGCACAAACAGACAGAAGATACCACTAAACATTTTTATTTTGCTTCTATATCATTTCTGTGCACTGCAGTTTGCTGTGACAGTGTGATCTGTAGTGCAATTTGAGTTGTAGGTTACACTGAAAAGGGACATTTTCATTAGTAGTTGGCAAAGCCAACAAATATGGTGTCATGAGAATAACTAAAATCCGTGCTGCGGAGGATATTTTGTGCATATTGGATTCTGATGAGTGGTCTGCCTTTTGACCATGACTTAAAGCAGACGTATGATATTACATGTTACAGGAAACAAGGCAATTTATTCAAAAAAGTTTTCAATGACCACACTGAAAAAAACTTTTTAATTGAAAACCTTTGAACATTACAATGATAATATTCAAGCTATACTTTCTGATATATAAATTGATATTTATAAAGGACATATTAATATCAACAAATTGTTAAGATAATGAAATATTTCTATACCAGTGTATTAGACCCATTTACGACAAGACACTAGAAGGCCTGACAACTCTCTAACAAACCTGCAAGCATTTGTTAATCCTAAATAATATCTAGATATCAGTCACTTTGATGGCAGCATTTGTGTGTTCACTGTATGAAACATCCTACATTGAACAGAAATTGAGCGTAAGAGTTATATAGTGAGGTCCCCCTCCCCTCACCCATAATATGCACCAAAACAGTACCTGAAGATTTGCCTACCATGTAACACCAATTTTATGAATTGTAGTGTTACATACTTGTGATGAAAATTTGTTTTCTAGGGAACAAACATACACCTCTGACCATGGTGCAGTTCAATCTATTACCACAACCCATATTTCATATTCACATTAGTTCACTTTATTAGCTCTCAATCAAATTGCCACGTTTCACTCTAACCCAGACCTCCAGCTACACAACAGATCAGTCTGTCATCACAATCAACATTTATAGGGGAGAGGCAGGGTACACACACTCATTCGAGCCAAATGGTTGGCCTGGGAGAATGTAAGAGGCATCCTGACAATGTACTTACAAGAAAAATATCCATCAGTAGCACAACATGGTAATTTTATACCGCAGAAATGAATATTTATTGTCTGTACTTGTCACTTCATCCATTATATACACAAAATAATGTGCTTTAGAAATAGAGCTACTTATATTTTAGTTGTATGTGGACTAGTAGGGTTTCTACAAACATGATTTTAAAAAAAAAAAAAAAAAAAAGATACCCAATAGTAAAATTTTCTCCAAAACAAACACACACATTAGTATAGTTATTTATGAATACTTACATTTACATTCTATGAACTGGTGCAATAAACACGATTTTCCTGAACCAGCACTGCCAATAACTAAAAATTTAAACAGGAAATCTGAAATAAAAATCAATTTTAATAAGTAACCAGGGCTTAGTGGTATATTAATGGAATATGCAACACTGAAATACTGGATCACCTACAGGTGAAAATGTCTCTTTCGTTTTGAAAGCATATTGGTAGTAAATTTTTTTCCAGAACTTAGTAACAGGCACAACATATGCAAGTGTAAAACATTAGCACTGTTATACAGCTCTCAGTCTTACTTTACGTGACGAATGTTTTCCCCTCAGACAATATAAACATTCATCAAACAAATACAATAATGGTCAACACAAATAAATCGCGAAATTTGTGCATTATCTCACACTCAAAGCCCGATGCTACTCAACTCTAAGGCTGAAACGTAAACACCGTCAACGTTCGTTTATAACATATTTTTTTAAAAAAATCCATAAGTATTGCGTGCTCAATCTAACAAAAAAAGTAATTTTCATTTTTCGTATTAACATTCACACAAAAAGGAAAAAGATAAAGTGTTGTCAGTAAACGTAGAAACAACGCTATCTGTTTCCCTTACCCAACCATGCAGAGTCATGACAAATGAAAAACATCGCCTAATTACACGAAGTAATGACATTTGTTTGTTACAGTATAATTAATGTAATAATTACCGTACGACTCTGACATCGTTCAACATTGACGTGACTACATTTAATTTCAAACTTCTGTAGATCACATATTTATTACGCCTTTGCCGCAAAATTTACTCCGACGCACTTATTTCTCCAGAACTGCGTTCGATTTCTCCTCCAACAACACTTCACATACGTCAGACGCTACACTCAAACTAAGCACCAATCAACAACTTTCAATAATTACAAACACACGGAAACAATACAAAGATACTACAAAACAGAAGCTTCCCCGAATTTCCATAGAACTTCATGGTTGATCGTGGCTACATTCGATTACATTATTCACGTCAGAAATTTTTCATCAATACTACAAAAAAAAAAAAAAAAAAATTTGAAGAACATTGTACCCAAACATCTAAACGCTTTTGTAGCTTCTGTCTCAGAAGAAGTGTCGAAATTTTATTATTTAGAACAAACATAAATTAGAATCATCTCGATCGATTGACGGATTCAAAACTATTCGTAAAATAGTCCTTTTTTAAAGGTGAACACATGAAAACATAATGTTTTGTTTCACTATCGGCGTTCTGATACCGTTAGTTTTCTCTATTTATTTGTAGTATGAACAGCAGTTATAGTCTTTTGATTGATGGAGATTTTATATCACTTTGGACGTAGTCAACTGTCTAAAAAAATAAAACTAGAGGAAGATATTGTGTAGGTTTCAAAGTTGCGTACAACCTGCAGCTCAACAGGTCTTATAACGTGCATTTACTTACTGTTAAGTTTTCAGCATTGGTAGGCATCGTTTCAGTTCAACAAAATCTTTTATTTAGTGCGGAAACGACTTTAGATAAAGTCAAATTTTCATTCTTTCGCTGCTGCTCCTAAATGTTTTCCTCATTTCTCGCCCAGACACATTTGTTGTTTCAGATGTAACCAGAGCTGTGGAGCTAAACCCCTTGATCAATTGCTCGTATCGAAAGCAAATGCTACTATTTTTACCTTATTATTTAAAGACAGTAGCAGGTTATTAATGTAAAGGAAAAAGGCAATTGATCCAAAAGTCAAGTCCTGCGGAACTCGATACTATAAGTGTCCCCATTCTGAACATACACTCCTGGAAATTGAAATAAGAACACCGTGAATTCATTGTCCCAGGAAGAGGAAACTTTATTGACACATTCCTGGGGTCAGATACATCACATGATCACACTGACAGAACCACAGGCACATAGACACAGGCAACAGAGCATGCACAATGTCGGCACTAGTACAGTGTATATCCACCTTTCGCAGCAATGCAGGCTGCTATTCTCCCATGGAGACGATCGTAGAGATGCTGGATGTAGTCCTGTGGAACGGCTTGCCATGCCATTTCCACCTGGCGCCTCAGTTGGACCAGCGTTCGTGCTGGACGTGCAGACCGCGTGAGACGACGCTTCATCCAGTCCCAAACATGCTCAATGGGGGACAGATCCGGAGATCTTGCTGGCCAGGGTAGTTGACTTACACCTTCTAGAGCACGTTGGGTGGCACGGGATACATGCGGACGTGCATTGTCCTGTTGGAACAGCAAGTTCCCTTGCCGGTCTAGGAATGGTAGAACGATGGGTTCGATGACGGTTTGGATGTACCGTGCACTATTCAGTGTCCCCTCGACGATCACCAGTGGTGTACGGCCAGTGTAGGAGATCGCTCCCCACACCATGATGCCGGGTGTTGGCCCTGTGTGCCTCGGTCGTATGCAGTCCTGATTGTGGCGCTCACCTGCACGGCGCCAAACACGCATACGACCATCATTGGCACCAAGGCAGAAGCGACTCTCATCGCTGAAGACGTCACGTCTCCATTCGTCCCTCCATTCACGCCTGTCGCGACACCACTGGAGGCGGGCTGCACGATGTTGGGGCGTGAGCGGAAGACGGCCTAACAGTGTGCGGGACCGTAGCCCAGCTTCATGGAGACGGTTGCGAATGGTCCTCGCCGATACCCTAGGAGCAACAGTGTCCCTAATTTGCTGGGAAGTGGCGGTGCGGTCCCCTACGGCACTGCGTAGGATCCTACGGTCTTGGCGTGCATCCGTGCGTCGCTGCGGTCCGGTCCCAGGTCGACGGGCACGTGCACCTTCCGCCGACCACTGGCGACAACATCGATGTACTGTGGAGACCTCACGCCCCACGTGTTGAGCAATTCGGCGGTACGTCCACCCGGCCTCCCGCATGCCCACTATACGCCCTCGCTCAAATTCCGTCAACTGCACATAGGGTTCACGTCCACGCTGTCGCGGCATGGTACCAGTGTTAAAGACTGCGATGGAGCTCCGTATGCCACGGCAAACTGGCTGACACTGACGGCGGCGGTGCACAAATGCTGCGCAGCTAGCGCCATTCGACGGCCAACACTGCGGTTCCTGGTGTGTCCGCTGTGCCGTGCGTGTGATCATTGCTTGTACAGCCCTCTCGCAGTGTCCGGAGCAAGTATGGTGGGTCTGACACACCGGTGTCGATGTGTTCTTTTTTCTATTTCCAGGAGTGTATTATTACTCCCAATGCTTTAGTTGGATGAAAATGGGTGGGAATGACTTACTGGAAATATTCATCCGAAACCTTGTCAACATAATTTTTTTGCCATCAACAATCACGAAATTAACTGAATGTAAGGTAACATGTGTTTTCCAATGGCTGCAGGCTACAGCTACACTGGAGTTAAACTTGCAGCACAAGTGTTAACTCCATTTTCATTGGACACACAAATGGTATTCGATCGGTATTTGTGAAACACTAAAGCGACACTAGTGTTAATTCCACTTTCGTTGGCGGCCAGAAGTGGCATTAATACCTTCATTTGCAAAGTGACCCATGTGATGATTAAAGAATAAGTAACTTTACTTTTATATTGTATTTTTATTTTGCATCATGGATTTGATGAATTGGCTGAAGAAAAGAGCAGCCAGAGAAGAAACAGGTGAAAACAGTGCATGTCTTATCGAAAATCAGTGTTCAGTAGGCGTGACTAACAATGATGAAAGTGATCCACATTTGGTAACTTGTGAAACATCAGATTTTTTCTAATTGTTACAAGAAAGATCAGTACAAATGAAAAATTCATGGCTTGAAGTGAAATAAATTCTTGAATGTGCAGGAATTAAATTTTTAAAGTAATGGGTGAAGTATAAAGTTAAGTGCAATGAGAGCAACAAAATGAAAGAACAGCCTAGTTTGAGGAAATGAAATTTATACACACAAGACTTCAGCTTGACATAGAGCTTGCGAGTCAACAAAAAATATTTTGAAAACACTATAGATAACATCCTGAACCCTAAACATTTGGAAACTAGAGTTAGAATATATACAGGGTTATTACAAATGACTGAAGCGATTTCACAGCTCTACAATAACTTTATTATTTGAGATATTTTCACAGTGCTTTGCACACACATACAAAAACTCAAAAAGTTTTTTTAGGCATTCACAAATGTTCGATATGTGCCCCTTTAGTGATTCGGCAGACATCAAGCCGATAATCAAGTTCCTCCCACACTCGGTGCAGCATGTCCCCATCAATGAGTTCGAAAGCATCGTTGATGCGAGCTCGCAGTTCTGGCACGTTTCTTGGTAGAGGAGGTTTAAACACCAAATCTTTCACATAACCCCACAAAAAGAAATCACATGGGGTTAAGTCGGGAGAGCGTGGAGGCCATGACATGAATTGCTGATCAAGATCTCCACCACGACCGATCCATCTGTTTTCCAATCTCCTGTTTAAGAAATGCCGAACATCATGATGGAAGTGCGGTGGAGCACCACCCTGTTGAAAGATGAAGTCGGCGCTGTCGGTCTCCAGTTGTGGCATGAGCCAATTTTCCAGCATGTCCAGATACATGTGTCCTGTAACGTTTTTTTCGCAAAAGAAAAAGGGGCCGTAAACTTTAAACTGTGAGATTGCACAAACACGTTAACTTTTGGTGAATTGCGAATTTGCTGCACGAATGCGTGAGGATTCTCTACCGCCCAGATTCGCACATTGTGTCTGTTCACTTCACCATTAAGAAAAAATGCTGCTTCATCACTGAAAACAAGTTTCGCACTGAACGCATCCTCTTCCATGAGCTGTTGCAACCGCGCCGAAAATTCAAAGCGTTTGACTTCGTCATCGGGTGTCAGGGCTTGTAGCAATTGCAAATGGTAAGGCTTCTGCTTTAGCCTTTTCCGTAAGATTTTCCAAACCGTCGGCTGTGGTACGTTTAGCTCCCTGCTTGCTTTATTCGTCGACTTCCGCGGGCTACGCATGAAACTTGCCCGCACGCGTTCAACCGTTTCTTCGCTCACTGCAGGCCGACCCGTTGATTTCCCCTTACAGAGGCATCCAGAAGCTTTAAACTGCACATACCATCGCCGAATGCAGTTAGCAGTTGGTGGATCTTTGTTGAACTTCGTCCTGAAGTGTCGTTGCACTGTTATGACTGACTGATGTGAGTGCATTTCAAGCACTACATATGCTTTCTCGGCTCCTGTCGCCATTTTGTCTCACTGCGCTCTCGAGCGCTCTGGCGGCAGAAACCTGAAGTGCGGCTTCAGCCGAACAAAACTTTATGAGTTTTTCTACATATCTGTAGTGTGTCGTGACCATATGTCAATGAATGGAGCGACAGTGAATTTATGAAATCGCTTCCATCATTTGTAATAGCCCTGGAAAAAAGAACACATTGACACCGGTGTGTCAGACCCACCATACTTGCTCCGGACACTGCGAGAGGGCTGTACAAGCAATGATCACACGCACGGCACAGCGGACACACCAGGAACCGCGGTGTTGGCCGTCGAATGGCGCTAGCTGCGCAGCATTTGTGCACCGCCGCCGTCAGTGTCAGCCAGTTTGCCGTGGCATACGGAGCTCCATCGCAGTCTTTAACACTGGTAGCATGCCGCGACAGCGTGGACGTGAACCGTATGTGCAGTTGACGGACTTTGAGCGAGGGCGTATAGTGGGCATGCGGGAGGCCAGGTGGACGTACCGCCGAATTGCTCAACACGTGGGGCGTGAGGTCTCCACAGTACATCGATGTTGTCGCCAGTGGTCGGCGGAAGGTGCACGTGCCCGTCGACCTGGGACCGGACCGCAGCGACGCACGGATGCACGCCAAGACCGCAGGATCCTACGCAGTGCCGTAGGGGACCGCACCGCCACTTGCCAGCAAATTAGGGACACTGTTGCTCCTGGGGTATCGGCGAGGACCATTCGCAACGGTCCCGCACACCGTTAGGCCGTCTTCCGCTCACGCCCCAACATCGTGCAGCCCGCCTCCAGTGGTGTCGCGACAGGAGTGAATGGAGGGACGAATGGAGACGTGTCGTCTTCAGCGATGAGAGTCGCTTCTGCCTTGGTGCCAATGATGGTCGTATGCGTGTTTGGCGCCGTGCAGGTGAGCGCCACAATCAGGACTGCATACGACCGAGGCACACTGGGCCAACACCCAGCTTCATGGTGTGGGGAGCGATCTCCTACACTGGCCGTACACCACTGGTGATCGTCGAGGGGACACTGAATAGTGCACGGTACATCCAAACCGTCATCGAACCCATCGTTCTACCATTCCTAGACCGGCAAGGGAACTTGCTGTTCCAACAGGACAATGCACGTCCGCATGTATCCCGTGCCACCCAACGTGTTCTAGAAGGTGTAAGTCAACTACCCTGGCCAGCAAGATCTCCGGATCTGTCCCCCATTGAGCATGTTTGGGACTGGATGAAGCGTCGTCTCACACGGTCTGCACGTCCAGCACGAACGCTGGTCCAACTGAGGCGCCAGGTGGAAATGGCATGGCAAGCCGTTCCACAGGACTACATCCAGCATCTCTACGATCGTCTCCATGGGAGAATAGCAGCCTGCATTGCTGCGAAAGGTGGATATACACTGTACTAGTGCCGACATTGTGCATGCTCTGTTGCCTGTTTCTATGTGCCTGTGGTTCTGTCAGTGTGATCATGTGATGTATCTGACCCCAGGAATGTGTCAATAAAGTTTCCCCTTCCTGGGACAATGAATTCACGGTGTTCTTATTTCAATTTCCAGGAGTGTATATATATATATAGGGATATTTCAGCAGATATTTTCAATGTCGTTTTTGCAAACTGTAGCTGGAGTCAGCCTAAATAAATACAACGTTTCCCAGTGTCAACAGAGCACCTCGGTTTTTTTCTCGTCACAAACATTTTTAATGTGCAATTTGGTGTGCGCAATCGATAGAGTGCTTCCAAATTAGTCTGGCGAGATATTCACTGTAGAGATCACCATTGAAAGGAGCAGAAAACGTAAAGAACTTCCACTGTCTAATGTCCCATCCTGTCTTCAACTGCCCATATTTAACAGTCAGTGTTAGTACATTCCAATAAATTAAAATATCGCACTAGACTAATTTGGGATCACTCTATCGAATAGGAAAGTAAAATTTTACTTTAAAAATTATTTTGTTTGCAGTGGAAATGAACCTGCGGTTCACGTCGACACTGTGCAATGCATGAAATATGTGATGAGTAATATTTGTTTGGGCTGATTCCAGCTACACACTACAAAAAAGAGATTGCAAATATCTGCCAAAACATCAGAGGAAATGCAACCTGACGACCCTCAGAGGAGACACCCTTGTGTATATATATATGTGTGGTGTCTCATTTATCTTGACCACCCAAAATAACTTTGTCCAGATGCAAATTACAAAATGTTTTTTAGCTGTCAGGGGGACATCAATCAGCATGATTGCCTTCGTTGTAGCTTTGTTTTTTTACAAAGACATGAACATTGGTATGACTTTTTTAAATGACGCACTGTATTTTTTATATCGTAATTCATTTCCTCTCCTAAAGACCTATTTAAAAATGTATAAATGAAAGACAGCCCTTTGTAGCAGAGTGGTCAGTGCGATGGAATGTCATACCTAACGGCCCACGTTCGATTCCCGGCTGGGTCGGAGATTTTCTCCGCTTAGGGACTGGGAATTGTGTTGTACGATCATCATCTTTTCATCTCCATCGACACGCAAGTCGCCGAAGTTGTGTCAACTCCAAAGACTTGCACCAGGCGAACAGTCTACCTGGCAGGAGGCCACAGCCACACGGCATTTCCATTCCATTCACTGAAACACAACGTTATTAATTACATAACACAACATTGACTTTGAGCCCGGAATCACAAACTCGTCCACTTGCTGGAGTTGTCAGAAAACAAATGAAAACCAAGGAAAAACGTAACAAGGAATTGACTTTGACTCTCCTGTACCATTGCCCAGGAGTAGAACATTCAAAGGTGCTCAAAGTGGTGACCCTGGACCCCGATACACTGGTGCACTCGTTGAATGAAAGAATTATTACTGCTTCCAGTGTTGCCTGCTGAAGAGAATTACAAGCAAGCACGATACGTTCCTGCGCGTCCTCTGGAGTTGTTGGAATATAGCGATAGACAACGTCTTTAATGCATCCCCAAAGATAAAAGTTCAGGGGGTTTAAATCAGGAGACGCAGCAGGCCAAGTAATTGTTTCTCCTCGACCAATCCATCTGGCAGGATACCTTCAGTTTAGAACACGACGTGCATGCAAGGCATTATGTGCAGGAAATTCATCGTGTTGATACCACATAAGCATTCTGGTTGTTAGCGCCACTTCATCCAGAAGAGGAGGAAGAATTCGTCCGAGAAAGTTGGCATATGCTGTGCCGTTTAGACTACCATTGATGAAATAAGGGCCACTACTTGTACCAAGCATCCCACACCAGACGTTGGCTCTCCACTGACGCTGATGTTCCACCTGTCTAAGGCATCGTGGGTTGTCGCTGGACCAATAATGCATGTTCCTTGTATTTACCTGTCCCTTGTTTAAGAAGGAACATTAATCGGTAAATAGAACATTGGAGAAAAAGTCCGGGTTGGCGAATATTTGCTGCTGTCCCCACTGACAGAACTGTAGACGATTCTGGAAATCATTACCATGCAATTCTTGATGTAGGTATACATGCTAAGTATGGAAACGATGACGTGTAAGAATACGATGTAGGCTGGTTTTGGGAATGCCAGTCTCGTGTTCAAGCTTTCGTGTGCTCACATGTGGATTCATAGCAACGGAAGCGAGAACAGTAACTTCGGCAGCTTCGTTTGTGCGAGTGCTACGACGATTGCATTGTTGTGGGCTGAAACTTCCCGTTTCCTGAAGCATCGCAACAAGACAAGAAAAAATCCATCGGGAAGGTGGGTTCTTGTCAGGATATCGCTCTCTGTACAGTTCCGCTGCCTGCGTAGCATTTCGCCTACCGTCAACAACAACAACAGCAACAATAATAATAATAATAATAAAAGAAACGTAATGTCGATGCGGTTTGTGTAGGAAGGACAGTCTTTAGCGTATGACTACTCTACACAACAGTATTTAAAAGGACTAAACTACTGCACTAAATGTACCCAAACATAAGAAGACAGTATTGCAAATACTTACATTCCCCATAGATGAGCAGCATTTCTACCTTCTCTTCGTTGGTGTACATTCTATTCACACAACTATTCAACTGGCGATGGTTGTTGGAATGATGGGTGTGCAGTCTACTTATGTTTACATTTGTCCTCTGTCAGTGTCAGCACGTTGATGTGATCCATTACCCAGAGTACGTGCACTAAGCGCTGGGAGCATCAACGTCAATGTTGTGTTATGTAATTAATAACGTTGTGTTTCAGTGAATGGTACACAGTGATCCATTTTTGAATAGGTCTTTAGGAGAGGAAATGAATTACCGAACAAAAAATACAGGGTGGTATTTAAAAAAGTCGTACCACTGTTCATATCTTTGAAAACAACAAAGCCACAACGAAGGCAATCATTCTGATTGATGTCCCACTGATGGATAAAGAACATTTGCTTGAAACATTTTGTAATTGTAACTGTGAATGACAGAGAGCAAGAGGAAACTGCAGCTGCAATTTTTCCTGAGGGCATGCAGCCCAACTGTATGGGTAAATGATGATGGCATCCTTTTATGTAAAATATTCTGGAGGTAAAATAGTTCCCCTTTGGACCTCTAGGTGGGACCACTCAGGAGGATGTCATCATCAGGAGATTCAAAACTTGTATTGTACAGGTCAGAGCATGGAATGGTAGAGCCTGGAATCAGGTAGGTAGGTTAGAAAGTTTAAAAAGGGAAATGGGTAGGTTGATGTTAGATATTGTGGAAATTAGTGAAATTCAGTGTCAGAAGGAATAGGACTTCTGGTCAGAAGAATACAGGGTTATAAATACAAAATGAGATAGGGCCAATGCAAGAGCAGGTTTAATAATGAATAAGAAAATAAGAATGCAGGAAGGCTACTATGAACAGCATAGTGAACATGCTATCGACACAGGCACTAAGCCCACACCCACCACACGAGTACAAATTTATATGCCAGCTAGCTCTGCAGATGAAGAAATTGAAGAAATGCTTGATGAGCTAAAAGAATTTATTGAGAAAGTTAAGGGAGACGAAAATTTAATTGTGGTGGGGAATTAGAATTCGATAGTAGGAGAAGGAAGAGAAGGAGAAATAGTAGATGAACATGGACTGGGGGAAATAATGAAAGAGGAAGTCCCCTTGTATAATTCAGTACAGAGCATAATTTAATCATCGCTAATACTTGGTTTAAGAAACATAAACGAAAGTTGTATACTTGGAAGATACCTGTAGACACTAGACAGTTTCATATTGATTATATAATGGCAATACAGAGATTTTAGAACCAGATTTTAAACTGTAAGACATTTCCAGAGGTTGATGTGGCCTTGAATCACAATTTATTTTTTATGAACTATAGACAAAAACTAAAGAAATTGCAAAGAGATACGAAATTAATGAGATTAGAATGGAAAAGTTGAAAGAACTAGAGGCTGTTGACAGTTTCAGAGGGAGCATTATGCAACAATTTATTAGAACAGAGGAAAGGAATACAATTTTTTTAGGTTTTGGTTTTGGGTGCAGAAACAGCTGAGGTCATACTTAGAACACTAATAAGTAAAATAAGTTAAAAGCGACAACACGTTAAGGCCAATCAATGGAAGGAATGAGATTAAAAATACAAGGAATAAAGTAGAAGAACAATGAGTAGCTTTGAGAGATGAAATATTGAAGGCAGCAGAGAATCAAATAGGTAGAAAGACAAGACCGAGTAGATATTCTTAGCTATCATATGACATATTGAATTTATTTGATGAAAGGACGAAATACAAAACTGCACCAAATGAAGCAGGTGACAGGGAATAAAAAAGTCTAAAAAAATGAGATTGACAAGAATGCATAATGGCTAAGCAGAGGGCATATGTAAGAATTTAAAAGCATAATTCACTAAGGATAAGGTGGATACCACCTACAGGAAAGTAGAGAGGCCTTTGGAGAAAAGAGAAGTAACTGTGCGAATATCAAGACCTCAGATGGAAAACCAGTACTAAGCAATGAAGGGAAAGCTGAAAGGTGGAAAGAATACGTAGTGTGTCCGTACAAGGGAGACGAAGCTGAATGCAATATTATAGATATATTGCTCTTCAACAGTGGGAAGCAAGAAGGTGCTTAAAACATGAGTGTAGGCCTGTGCTGTGATAGTGCCACGTAAAACAACAAGGGGTGCAAGCCCCCTCCATGAAAAACACGACCACACCGTAACACCACTGTCTCCGAATTTTACGTTTGGCACTACACACGCTGGCAGATGACGTTCACCGGGCATGCGCCATACCCACGCCCTGCCATCGGATCGCCACATTGTGTACCGTGATTCGTCACTCCACACAACGTTTTTCCACTGTTCAATGGTCCAATGTTTACGCTCCTTACACCAAGCGAGGCGTCGTCTGGCGTTTACTGGCGTGATGTGTGGCTTATGAGCAGCCACTCGACCATGAAATCCAAGTTTTCTCACCTCCCGCCTAACTGTCATAGTACTTGCAGTGGATCTTGATATAGTTTGGAATTCCTGTGTGATGGTCTGGATAGATGTCTGCCTCATCGACTGTCGGCGGTCTCTGTCAGTCAACAGATGAGGTCGGCCTGTATGTTTTTGTGTTGTACATCTCCCTTCGCGTTTCCGTTCACTATCACATCAGAAACAGCGAACCTAGGGATGTTCAGGAGTGTGGAAATCTCGCGTACATACGTATGACACAAGTGACACCCAGCCACCTGACCACATTCAAAGCCGTGAGTTCCCCAGAGCGCCCCATTCTGTTCTCTCACAATATCAAATGACTACTGAGGTCGCTGACATGGAGTCTGAGGTTTGCCAACGACACTGTAATTCAGACGGATACAGCAAAGAAATTGGAAGAGTAACTGAACAGAATAAACATCGTCTTGAAAGGAGGAAACAAAATGAACTTCTGAACTTAGCAGAAAACTTAGCAGAAAAAAGCAATGGAAAGCTGATTAAAGTTACATGCTAATTGATGTATAATATACAGGGTGGATGAAATTCTCACTCTGCAGCGCAGTGTGCGCTGATATGAAACTTCCTGGCAGATTAAAACTATGTGCCAGACCAAGACTCGAACTCGGGACCTTTGCCTTTCACGGACAAGTGCTCTACCATCAGAGTGTTCAAAAAAGTGTCGAATACTTTGAGTTATAATATTACTCATCAAAACAAGAAGTCCAATAAACATGGATCCAGAAATGCATACTTTACAGGAGGTGTTCAATGTCGCGTCCATTCATGACAATGCACCCACACCCTTCTGCCCTCTAGCATAAGGAATGACACACCCTTTGAAGCACACCCCATTGTTGCTGTATCTGCTGGTATGCATTGAAGATGCGAACCTGTAGTGTTTGCACATCGTTGATTGGCGTGGCGTAGATCAGTTCCTTCAAATGTCTCCATAACCAAGATCTAGAATAATGAGGCCTGGGGAACGAGTGGGCCAAGGTGTGCCCCCCCCCCCCCCGCCCATTACCAGTCCAGTGGTCCTGAAATGTCAGCATCAGATGTTCGCACACATTGTGACAAAAATGTGCTGGTGTGACATCATGCATGACCCACATTTGTATTCATTGCTGCAATGGCACAGCCCCCAGCAAGGTCAGCAATAAATTAATGAGAAAGTAAAGATAATGCGCCCCAGTTAATCTTTGTGGTAGCATGTATGGCCCTATTGGTGTTGATACCCTCTTTCCTGAATTTCTTGGGGATTTACATCTGCCGATGCATACTGGCTATGGAAATTCACAACACCATCTCTTGTGAATCCAGCCTCATCTGTAAATAAAGTCTTGGATGTGAACAGTGGATCTGTGGCACACATCTGCAACAGCCATTCACAGAACCGCCATCTACCATGATGATCCTGTGGCCTTAGGGCCTGAATGCACTGTAAATGATATGTGTACAGCAACTGTTCATGAAGTATCCCCCACATAAGAGAGTAAGACACGCCTTCTGCTGCTGCTAATCAGCGCACCATGGTCCCAGGGGTTTCTTCCACCGAATGTAGCACACATCACCACATCGGGCATGCATACTATGCAGGACCTCCCACTGTCAGTCTTCGAGGTGCAAGGGTACCTGTGTGCCTCAGACACTGGAAAAGTCTGCTGAACAGCTTATCAGAGTGTACTCTACGCTGTGTATATTTTTCAGTGTAGAGGGCATGGGCTCACAAGCTACGTGCATTTGCTAATCGATAGCAGAATATCATATCCGCCATTTCACTTGTCAAGTAATAGGCTTCCATTGCTAACAAGTGGTGGAAGAGAGAAACAAACAATTTCGGTATCATTTTATCTATTTTCCTCATACCCAGTACCATCATAGCCTTTGTAATGTCAACTGTACTTTGATGAAGGACTTTGATTTATGTGAATTTTTAGTGATAATGCAAATGAAGTTTGATCTAAATTTACTGAGAACGGAACTGAATGCTTGATTTCATTACCAAATGAGTAAAACGTATAATACCATAGAAAATAATGATGATTTGTTCCATTGCTTCTGAATGACTAAAATATGTCTGATGAGGTACCAAGAGTGAAATATTGTTGCCTGAAAGCCGTAGATACATCAGTAAATTTTGTTGACAAACTCTTAGTAACATCCTACCATGGCTATTTATTTTAGTAGAAATAGTAAACAGCCAATCAGTTGCAAAATGGGAAGTTCGTTAAAACCCATTTCTCATGTTTCAACGTTTATAAAAACGTCTTCTTCAGAAGGAGATATTGACAACAGGATTACATATTGTGGATGAAGTACGCTAATATAAAACCAAACGGCGTCAGTGAAATATAAAATTTCACCTCCATAATAATTAAAACATGTGCAGCATGGTTGTTGTTATTTGGTACAGTATACAGTTTAAATTGGCGAGGAAATACCAAATGGCAACAACATTCATCTAGCTAGCTCGTTTCAGAATGTTGCTGTTCACCTGTACTTCAGCTGACCGCCAGAAGATGTTAATGTTGCTACAGCACCTTACATAGATGTAAAAGTTGTAGTAGAAGAAGAGAATGTTCAGTGGGATAGGAATTTGCAGTTCGCTGAGATGGAGTGGCATCAACTAAACAGCAAGATGAAATACATCGAGGATTGGATAACAGTAAATTACAACCCATTCCTTCAAGACTTCGATGCCTTCAGCAGCAATAGAAGCAGTGAATCTATTTAGAATATGTTTGGGGTGCTATACTGAAGTTAAGATCTCAAGAGTTTGCAAAGCTCATATATAAAAAAGCATTCAAGTGTCGTGAACGTTCGTGGCCCACACACTTCAATATGGATTGCAGTAGACCACCCAATTTATGGTGAACACATGTTAAAGCGTTCATTGATGATGATATTGGAAGATAAAATTCACAAATATACTAAAATAAATTTATCCCCAATGACCTAATTACGCTGTTAAACTATATCTTTTACGTAAATATGTCATGTCATGTTATTCAGTAATTGTTTTGTTGGACAAAAACTGCTTTGTGGCAATATATTATTTCACTGAACTAATTTCAGGCGTTTCCCATGATCAGTGGTATCAGTATTACACAAAACAAACATATTTCTTATAATAAGCTAATTACAGTGTATGTTGTAGCGTTTTATGCGTATGTGATTTTTCATTTCATTGTAATTCGACTTGCTTTATACATTATGTTCTCTAGCATTACCCAATGACAATATTTCGCAATGTTCATGAAATAATACGACTACATGATTTGTATATACCGATATGTAATCAGCATGAGGAATTTTTATGAAATATATGCAGCACTCATTCGCAGTTGCTGTACATGCACAGATTTCTTTTGGTCGACATCATAGAATATATATAATGTTACTTCTAATTTGTATTATCTGTGTTGGCAGAATGAAGAAATGTATTTTCCTTAAGGTACACTAGCGAGTTTTCGACGAATTTGTTTTTTTAGATAGATCTGTTTGTTTAAAATAATGTCAGGATGTTTCGTTATCTACGTGAAAACTACTATTCCTTTCAAAAAAATTTCAGTATCTAGGACTGGTAGGCATTGTGTCATGTCACTGACTGTATGGGTTCATTCTTCTAAGTGTGTACTAAACAATGACAGGTTCAGGCCAATGAGTTTCTTGTTTTCGAATTTCGTCCGGTGTGTCTTCTGTAAATTTCCCCACAATTATCGCCTTTTAACTTACAGAACCTGAATGAGTAAATTTACAGGATTGTTCTATATTATAACAAATTTGTTACAGCAATGAGTTTTGTGTTCTGTGAAATCGTTCCCCAGTGTGGCGTGACTGTGATTTGTGTATGTGTTTGCTACAGTTTGTCCTTGTTAAGGTAATGCTGTCTTTTACGTTCTTTTCATTTGTGTGTAGTTGTCTGGTATAATTTTTGTTGATTATGGTGGGTTGTAACCATTATGTTTTGCTGAGTTTGTTAGTATCTTTAATTCAGATGCTATGTTTTCTTTACTAAATGGATATTTTATTGGTCTCTCTCTATACAGGTTCGAAAATATGCTTCTTTGTTTGCTTTTGAATGACAAGAACTATTATGTTTGTTTTCTGTAGATGTTGAATTTGTGCATTGTTCTATTTCTTATAATTTCGTGATCAAGGAAATTTATTTTATTATTTTGTTCATTTTATATAGGAAACGTGATATTCATCACAGAGCACCAAGCATGAAAGACGTGCTTGTCATTTCTTACCTATACTTTTATTCAATTCATGTTTTAATATTACTGATAATTATGTATCCAACAAGATTTCAGTGACTTCAACGATTCCATCTCGATCACAGTAGTCTTCCTGCTAATGAAGATAATTAGTCCTCAAGAACAGAATGGCAGAAGGAGAAAAACTATACTAAGCTATGGCTACAATGTAAACGTGACTACATATAGGTTAAATACCTCCACACACAAAGGAACAATCGGGCTAACTTTGATCTACATTGATCACCAACACCTACAACTATTACTCTCAACTCTGATGTGTCACTTGTATTGTAATGAGGTTAAAGGCTCTCCTTTCCCCTCATATCTTTCTCCGTCCGCCCCCGGTAGCTGAGTGGTCAGCGCGACAGACTGTCAATCCAAAGGGCCCGGGTTCGATTCCTGGCTGGGTCGGAGATTTTCTCCGCTCAGGGACTGGGTGTTGTGTTGTCCTAATCATCATCATTTCATCCCCATCGACGCGCAAGTCGCCGAAGTGGCGTCAAATCGAAAGACTTGCACCAGGCGAACGGTCTACCCGACGGGAGACCCTCGTCACATGACATTTCATTTCATATCCTTCTCCAGTTACTGAAACATCGTCCCATACAAGGTTGGGTGTGCCTGTAATCGTAACTTTTCTTCTCTTGCTGCTTGTGCAATTACTGTCGCCATATCCATCATGTGACAAACTCATCCCTTCAATAAAATCGATATCATACCATTAAGTGACAGGACAAGCTTACCAACTAACCAATTATTTTCTTCATTATTTACAAATATGAGAGGAGAGACATTACCACTATAGACTCAAAATACCTATATTACGTATGATCCTGATAACGATCGAACCCCACAGATTTCTAATTCCAAATACAAACACCAACAATAACGCCGTTATTCTTACTCCTCCAGGCACGAGATGTAAGGTAAAGTCATCCCTTTCGTTCCACCAGACTCTGGTCAATCGATCCCGAGCAGGTCTTATAAACTGCTCTGTGTCGGCTATTCGATTCCTTATTTAGTGACATGCCAACAACATGCTGTTGTTGGCATGTTGTTGGCATGGCAGTAGTTCTTTGCGCATTTATATCAGCACACAATATCCGACTCCTAATCCGGTCAGAAATGATCAAGTAATAAGATCCCATCAGAAACCAACTCTATTCACAACCTTTTATTCATCAACCACCCCTCCTCAACTTTTTGAGGGAATTAATCCATAAAACATACTCCACAATAAATTCCACAAAAACATCTTACACAAATTCTCTCCAATTCTTCTATAAAATCTCTTACACAAATTCTCTTAAGCATCTCTTCACTATACTAGCTACATTGTCATCAATATCAACAAAAGTTTCCACGTTAGATCCACAGCATCTCTTTCCATAACTTCATCACAAATTAATCACTGTCTGGTTATTGCCCACTTGAGTCGTCGATCACAAGAGAAGACACTTCCTTGCACCGATTTTCATTCACGGTGAAAACTACTGAACACCATTATCTTATGCATAAGCCATCACAGCTCGAACCCACGAATCAGTCTACTAAATTCTCACGAATGATCACTTACACCATTATCAATACACTCACAACACTATCACTTCTCCCTTCGTCAAATGACCTTATAATGCCGTCATCTCCTGGGACGCCCAGTATACTAACTTCTTTCCCTCATAATCACGCTTTCTCATACACTGGAGCTCAAAACCCTTTTTGTACAGTACTGTGGCGTACTGTTCTCTCTTACCCTTCACTAAGCTAATTAACAGAACTCCCTGCACCTAACATGCAAAAGTACATTAGCACTAAGCTATGTATAACCAGTCATCATCCTTCCCTTATGCCAGTCATCCGAAACATACACCCATTACACTTAATTCTGCCGCGACTTGTTTTGAAAAGATACAGAATATGCGGCTCTCCCCTGATACATTCCAGTCCCTTTTCTACCATAGAGGGTTCCATTCTCGCTGCTTTCATTAGTCAGTCTCCAATTTCTTCCTACATGACAACCACAGCGTCTCATTCTTTTTCCTGGCACTTTATGGATCATAACTCCTCCAGAATTTCTTGAAAAACTTCCAAACAGCTTTCATAATGCACCACCAGAAACTATTACCTATTGGTAACTGCTCATAACAAATCCTGATGATATCAGGCATAGAAAGGGGGACATCGAGGAACTGATTATCAGCACCATCTCATCCAAAAACTTCATCGTATTACCGTATCCTTATTCTACATACATGCTTATCGCCATGATGCCCTACTCAAATCACTCCTGCTTTTCTCGTGGACAGTACTGGGCTAAAAATGCTCTCCTGAATTTCACGTATGAGGTGCAGAATAATCTCACTTCATGCATGTTCATAGTGGCATCAAGATAGTCTCATATCGATCCCAAATATTGCCTCACAGGTCAAGGACGGGGAAAGAGCGATTGAACTGGTAAATTCAGGCTTTTGAATGTAATCCTCTGCTGTCATCTGTAAAGGTATGGAATTTTTGGATGAGCAGGTAATGTGCATGGTCAACTAGCTCTTGTTATAATGACAAGAGGGCAGGCTGTTGATCAACAGATGCCTTCAGCTCACTTTGCCACATTCCTTGCATCTCTCTCTGAAAGCTTGTTCCATTGTTTCTCCATTCATAATTTTCAGGTGCTCTATCGTCTTGGATAATCACTATTCAGTGTCCACAGACTCCTGGTTCACCCTCTCTTCTAATTGCTATAATTGATTTGCTAGCTTTTTGATTTGGCCTCCTCATGCAATTTGTAACTGCTCAGCCTTGTCAATATGTTGTTGCAACTGGGGAATTTGTGCCACTTGCGGGGCTAAAACCCCTAACCGTTCCTCGAGATTTGCCAATATCTTCTTTGTCACTTTGCCCATATTTTCAACCATTGTCCTTGTTTCTTTCGCTTCTAGACCAATTTTTGTCACCAACTCATTTGTACCATCCTTCATACTCTTCATCATTCCAGCCATGACTTCAGACATTTTCTTCATCATGCTTTTAATCTGGTTGTCCATGTTCATCACACGTTTCCTTCACTTCTTGAGCTTCACTCCGTGCTTTTCGAGTCACATTTCGTACCACTATCTCTATCGCATCACATTGGCCTTCTCCGTTAAAAGAAAGGGCGGAAGACGTACCGATGATGCTCGAATGAGCCTCCAGAAGGGTGACAGACTCGTACCTAATACTGCTCGCTACGTACAAAACTTCAGAGGATACACCCGCACTCGCATTCGAAGATTCTACCTTGTTCTCGTTCACGCGTCCCTCCATCGGAAACAACCTCTTCAAGTTCATTCTTACCTTCTGTCTTAATAGGTTCTACTGGCTCCTCCACATCAACACTTACTTCAACTATTCCTTCTATTTCAGGTTTATCAGTGGTAGAATGATCCTCTGTAGTATACATCATTTGATTACGGATTAACTCACTTCGGCCAACGACCTGTTTTTTTTTTTTCTTGATTACAACCTCGAGCACTTCCTCTGAGTCACCGTAATCACTAATCCTAATCTTCTCCATTCTCTGGTGTGGCAGGGTCTGCGCTTTATATTCATAACGAAACAGCTCGGCAGTCATGTGCAACTTACTAGGAATGTGGCATTGCATTGAACGCATACTATACTGGCAAATCATGTATCCCACTACCACCATGAGGCAACCCACGATGTGAACACCAAACCCCTTGTTCACTATTACAAAGTATGTCAAGAAGGAAAACACTGAGTTGTGGTTTCTAACCTCTAGCTGACTTATAGGTGGCCTTGTCATTTTGCCCACCATGGTAATCACCCAGACACTGCGGCTTTCAAATTGTGGGCGACACTTATAGTACTCTAAAAGAAACTTTTTACTTACAATGATTACATTTTTATTCATATTATGCAAGCATCCTCATCTTCTCCATTTCCTCTCATCAGGCTTCCTAGACCTCTGCAACCAACTGGCATACCTACTTCTTCCGTCTCATGGTCAACCATGCACATTTACCACAAACTCCTTACTGTCTGCATACCAAACGAAACCTGACGTAAACTGATCGCGTTGTGCCCTATGCCTTGTCAGACTCCACTTTTAACACTAAATGACGTGCAGACACCATCTGCTTCCCTGGAATTACTTCGAAATGCCTTATAAAGTTTCGCTAGTCCCTCATCGATGGGTTTGTCCTTCGATACCTGTTGCTGAGACATACTTATTCCTTCGTTACTTCGATTCCAAGTATATTCGCTTGGATGTCATGTAATAAACTGATGTTCATACCTCCAATTCTTCCGCAGCTCGTGATCTAGTGGCTAGCGTTGCTGCTTCTGTATAATGGGTTCCTGGATTCGATTCCCGGTGGGGTTTGGGATTTCCTCGGCCCAGGGATTGGGTGTTTGTGTTGTTCTCAGCATTTCATCATCATCATCGTCATTCGTGACATTGGCTAGATTGGACTGTGTAAACATTGGAGTTTGTAAAATTCGGGACTTTGTATGGGCACTGTAGACAGCGCAGTTGAGTGCCCCACAAACTGAACATCATCCAACACCTTCAATTCAATACGTACACCCTACCAACACTATCCCACAATTACGCTACACGTCAGAATATCCTCCCAAAATTTTGCAGCACTGTATCAATGCCGTGCAGAACGTCATGTGGATCTGACACATACAATGCTGAAGAACTGTCAAAGCTGAAAGGAAACACATAAAATTTAAAGAAGTGCTGCTACCAACAAAATTATCTCTCTCCCTGAAACGTAATCCTTAAATAGCAACTCAAAATGCCCCATAATTGTTTGAGCATAACATCGTTAAATTCCCCATAATATCTTATATTTCACTCATCCTTCACCAATTTTGAAACAAACTCCACATTAACTTATGCATGCAGTGCTGAAGGCACCCCCACAACTTAAAATTATCATAGATACAATGTTCACCCCACCCCGTCACCCCTGTGACTCAGATGTATTTAATGAACTGCACACAATGGAAACAGATGGAAACGTGTTGGCGTCGGCAAGTGAGTCGTGGGTGTGCTTCTTGTTGAAAGTAATAGTGAAAACGGGTATAAGTGGGTTCATCTCTTTCTGTATACTGAATTAAAAGATCGATGGGGAAACAGATCATGATAAACAAATGCCATAGTTAGCTCTTACACACACTGGAGGTGAATAGAAGTCGGAACATAAAATCCATATAATCAAACAGTTGACCAAAAGCGAACAGCAAAGGCTGGAGGGAAGGCAGGAAAGTAGTCCGGTAACCAACTCATGAGGTGATTCAAGTAGATTAATTACAGGGTTTTGCACTGGACATGATGACTACGTTGTTCTGGTGGGATTAGGAAAATACATGCAGGAAGCCAAATAACTGAGACACGGTTAAGCCATCAGCTGTCAGAACCTGATTAAAAAGTTTTCCCCCACGCTTTAACTGTAAACGTGCCTTCATCTGCATCACTAACACCACGTCTTGCTTTCCTGTCAGAACTTACCATCATTAATAGTCGAGGAGATGGGCTGCTACTTCAGCAACTGCAGAAGGGATCTGCGATGCAACTGCTGCCCACGGCCAGCACAGAAGTAGGATCTCTCGCCACAGCAACGATACAGCTGAAGATTACTGCTAGTGCTCGGTGCCATTCTGCTTCCTTCCGCACCTTGAAACTAGAATTTCTCTACTACGCGTCCCAAAAACGATTTCATCTTTTCTTCACGTCCCACACCAGAGTACCTTAAAAATGACGCTCGTCTGAACTCTGTGCAGTAAGACCGCAAAAAGTACTGGCTGCCCAATCAAACAAAAAGTTAGAAACCCTGCCGATAAGAGGCCACAGACCAAACATTTCTCTCTTTCTTCCGAAACGTTTATTGTTTCTTGAGCCAGTCTCTTAATTTTACAGTTTAGACAAGTTTACAACAATTTGGTGCAAGAACACCAGTCTGGAAAAAGGTTGAAGCTCGGACCATGCGAGAGAATTCGCGATTTTGCCTCTATGAGATACGATGCCATTTCCCCCACTCTGCCTAATTGATGAGACACTGTCCAGTCAATGAGTGTTCTATTTCAAAAATTCGGTTCGATGATCTGGCAGGGGTGAAACTCGGAAGCGGACCTAATGTGCGAGATTGCGCTCGACATCCTCTGCGAGATCTTACCTACAGTCCAAACAACTGCCCAAAATTTTCCAGAAGCGTCCTCTTTGCTCGCCGGAACAGCGTTTTTCGCGATATGGTGAATATTCGAAGTGAACCTAATGTGCACATGATCGCCCTTCTACGAGCTCCGCAATATATTATCTGAAGCAGCGCAAGGGCCCAGAATCTCTAGGCTCGCCAATGTGGAGCCACATGCAGTGAGTAGTGGGACAAAGTATGTGCTACCCCACATGCCATTGTGGCCAGATATATCCAAGATGGCGGCGATGACGTTATCCAAGATGGCGTCTTGTAGACTTGGCAACAGTGCATGACGTCATCCAAGATGGCGGATTTTGGCGGGAAGTTTGAATTTTGGTGGGAAAATAGGTCAATTTTGCTACCTCCACTAAGCTAACCCTCCAGAAAAAAATTCACACGAAATTCAAATTCCAGCATGATAATGAGTCACACCACGAAAAAGGTGGGAAAATAGACCAATTGGCCTACGTCCACTAACCTAAACCCCAACCCCCTAGAAAATGGCGGGAAGTTCAAATTCCAACACAATAATGCACCACACCGCTCTTATCTCTACTAAGCAAAGAAAATCACACAAAAGTAGCTCATTTGGCCTACCTCCACTAACCTAAGTCACCTGCCCGCCACCTCTTCCTACCAACTGGCACCAACATTTAATTTTTGCGGTAAACAAAATTCAATTCCCATATGTCTACTAAGCTAAAAAAAAAGGTGTGAAAGAAAGTACACTCTACTAACCTCAGTCACCAGACTGCGGCACCTCCTAAGGATTTGTGGGAAAAGGACTTGAACGTAATACTTTATTTAAGCAATTTCATGCAGCTGTGTTCACCACAAGCTCAGGACTCCAACTGACTTAGTACACATCGCCACAACCAAGTGTATTCACCACTAGGTCTGGACTCCAAGTGACTTAGTACATTTTGTTAACACTAGACAGTGCAACCGTGACGTCATCCAAGATGACGACCGTGATGTCAGTCAAGATGGCTACACCCAGTGTATTCACCACGTGGCGTAAGATTGTGCACTTTGCCTACCTCCACTAACCTAACCCTCTCCCCAAGAAAAATGGTGTGAAGCTCAAATTCCAGCACGATAATGGCGAGAAAACCGGACTTGTCTTTATTATTATTTAAACAATATCATACAAGTGAGTTCGCCACGAGGTCAGGAGTCCAGCTGGCTTAGTTGATATCATCGCCACCAGAGAGCGCCACCATGACGTAATCCAAGATGGCGGATTTTGACAGGAAGTTTGAATTTTGGCTGGAAAAAGGCCAACTGGACCACGTCCACTCAACTACCATTATCCAAGATGGCGACCCTTTTTTTTTTGCCACTCAGATGACCTGAATTTTCGTTGCACATTCAGTCTTTACTGAGCTGTCATTGCCAAATCATCGTCACGTGTTCGATCATCGAGATGAATGTGAAGGATAGAGCAGCTTTCAATAGATGCATTACATGTGGACATTAGAGGGAGGACTGTGGCCACAGTTCACTACATAACATATGGAAGAGTATGATAATGGAGGAGTGTAGGAGGAATAAGTACAAGAATTCTGTTCAGCAGATTTCGGCAATGCATAGGGATGGAGACAGGATGCATATCGTAAATAGCACACGCTCATATGCATGCGCAAACTGCCGAGATATTCATCTGAAGCATTCACTCTCCCAAAACGGAAGAGACGTCCAGTTGATATCAATTTGCTTCGGTCTAAGCATATTCATATACCTCGTATATACCATTGAAGATCAGCTGCTCATCCCCCCATCCTTGTGGCCACGCCTAATGTGTTCCATTGATGAGTTATTGGTGTTTGAGTGGGATGAGTTTAACAGCTATGTTGTTTGTAAGCATACAGTTGAAGACTGCTCCCATAGCCTCCTACATGCTGAATCGAAGCGCACATTAATTCTAGAACATATGAAGAGGAAGAATACAGTCCTGCAAATAAATGCATTGCAGCGAGATTCTTTAAAGATGCATTACCCATCTCATGGAAACATCTGCTATTATTGGACCTGTCTGCCTTTTCTAAAAGCACCATATAAGCTCCCAGCCCACAAGAGATGACTGCCTCCGATCCAGCAGATCGAAGAACTGATCTAGTTCACGAGCTCACTGCTAGAGGGCGCTTCAATAGGTCATGTGATCCCACGATTCAGCCAATATGAACATAGCATCATGATGACGTAGGTGGATGGTATATAAAGAGAACTCAGCAGCTGTTCGATCCCTGTTCAGGTCAGTCAGCCAGTCAAGATGAAGTGTCAGTCACCACAGCAGCAACAGCAGCAGCAGCAGAATGGGAGGAGAAAGCAGCAGAAAAGTAAGTATCTATTTCGCAAAATTGTTATTATTATTATTATTATTATTTCTGTAACAGCAGCATATTATGCTTATGAATATTCTTCTTTGTCCGCTAGCTTCACCCGTGACATTAGCATCAGCAGGTTCCAACCTGTCGGGGCCCGCACACGTGGTGACCTCGGACTCCTCCACGCAGGATCCTGTAGTACAGCTTCTCAGCATGCTGGAGCAGGATAACGAGGTGCTAACGTCAGTCCCAGAGACTGCATTTGAGGTGGCTTCACAGTACTGGACTCCTTCATACGCGCCATCCATTGATCATCACACAAGAGACGTACAACCATTAGTGCAAGAACATGTGGCTAACTGTGTTGGTGTGGATGTTGTGGATGAAAAGATACCGACCCTCAATGCACCACAGCCTTTACTGTTCGCCTCATGCTATGTGTTAACAGTTAGTGGTTCAAAGCATCTTCATGTAGGACTTGAAGTCTCACAAGACAGTAGCCTGTCAACTGTGTTAGTACTCGAAAATGTACCCAAAAATATTAAAGTTAGGTTTTCTGACAACGAGTAGGATGAACTCTGTCATCTGAAAACATTCATCAAGAAGCATATAACTACCGAATACGCTCCATCCCACTCCTACCAGGACATGTACTGCGGCAGTCTAACTGTGAGTATTCTATCAATGTATGATGATGTTACACTAAGAATTAAAAGTGCTGAGGGTCATAGTATTTTCATGCAGCACTCGACTATTGATAACTTATTCAATCTAGACATGGCAGTAACTAGTACAATAGAGAGACTAAATAGATGGCGTCCATATGTTCAAGCTGTATACAGTGACATCATTAACTGGCTTCACACATGTAGCATTCACATAGAAGATATAGATCATTGTTTTAGTACCTGTATAACTGCAGTGCCGAAGTCTTGTGCTACTCCTCGAATAGGTGTTGAAAATGTTGAACTCAAATTTACTGATGGAATACAAGACTATTGCAATGAGCCTATAACATTACGATATATATGTGTTGAATTTGAGTTCAGCTATTTTCGAAATACTGTACTTCTGATGCATCGTTTAAAAAAGACTGAACTTATTGTTTTCCATGCTGATCATAATTGTATATCATGAATAAACAAATATATTTATAATATTAAATTTCTCTTTGTCTTTTTTATTTCTCTAGACAAAAATGTCACATACCTTAATACACATTAGTATACGTTTATGTACATTAATGTATGTGACACTCTTCCCTTTAAATATACCACTTGGACTTCATTCTATCGTGCCGCCATTGTAGCTCAGTTGGTAAGGTGACTGCGCTATAGTGGCTACACACACATATTATTTGGGGGACTGATGACCTTCGCATTGCACCCCAGTGCCTAGTACAGTAGGTATCATGGCAGGCTGGGTGAAGCACCCTCGCCGCAAGGACTTTGGTGTAGGTGACTGGTCGTGTGATGATGACCAAGACCAGAAGACCAATAAGAAGAATGGAGTACTCCTTCCCGACAGCATACGAGCGATAATTGTAGGTCCTTCCAACTGTGGTAAGACAAATGTCCTCGTGGCTCTGTTAACATACATAGACGGAGTCCGCTTCGAGCACCTTTTCGTCTTCTCCAAAATACTCTTTCAACCCAAGTACCAATTACTGCAGAAAATATTAGATGAGGTAGATGGTGTAACATACAGAGCATTCAGTGAAAGCGACGACATCTGCCCTCTTGAGGAGGTAAAGTCTAGCACTGTATTCATATTTGACGATGTGACTGTGAAAAGCAGGATCAAATTCGTAGATATTTCTGCTTTGGTCGTCATATGAGTGTTGACGTATTTTATCTGAGTCAGACATATTCCAGGATCCCAAAACAGTTGGTGAGAGATAATGCCAACCTCATTATAGCCTTCAAACAAGACAATCTCAATTTAAAAGACATTTACCGAGCTCATGTAGGGACCGACATATCATACAATTAATTTGTAAAGATATGTTCTTAATTGTTGGAACCACGTACAATGCGGGTTTCTCGTTTTTGATAAAAGTCGGAAACTGAATGATGGTAGGTGTAGCTGGAACTTCCAGGAGTTTCTCCATTTATAAATGTACAAAATAGCTGAGTGCGTCACTAGACACTACACCATGGGCAAATTCGCACGCATGGCGAATGCTCAGTCTGAGAGGTTAGGTGTGCATAGACCGAATGCCCGCATGTACACTGATATGAAATTTAAGAATCTCGAGGCAAGACTCGGTAAGGTTGTAAGGGAATTAAAGCACACTCAGAAACTTCTTGCACTTAACCAAAATCGGCTAGAGAATAGAATTAGCGCAGTTGAGGGGAAGACAGAAGCTGAGGTTTTTGTTATTGAAGAAGGAGGTGTAGGAAACAAGAATAAGAAGAACAACAACAAAGTATATATAGAACCAAGTGATATGTAGAGCTCTGATTAGGATGCTCCGAGATGTTGACTAATGCATAAAGTCATTCAGGCGCGCAAAGCAGTTCGAGAGAAATCACGTTTGCTGAGGTTGCGACATATGGATCACGAGCAAACACTAAGAGAAACTTTTAAACCTCTTACCCAATCTATCAGTAAGATGGCTTCGCGTGATAATGATCCAACAGCAGAATTCACCAAAGATAGAACATTTGGTGGCAGCCAGGAGTGACCGTACATGCTAGGCTCTCAAACTATAAGTTTATCCGATAGCACAATACGCATCGGGGATACAGAGTTTAAAAGAACACCTGGCTTAATGAATCTAATCTTCCTAAGGCCCTCAAAAACTTAAAATACTCTACCAATGATCGCAAAGTGTATAGTGAAATACTACAATTGACTGAGCTGTATAAAAATCCTGACGGAACACTGAGAAACCCGCAAAACTCTAAATACACAACCATTATACAACCTTTACTGAATGAGCAACCTAAAAGCATTGGTGAGGGTGTAGACTTTCAGCATAAGGGGTGAGCAGTCAACTCCCGCAGTATATATATTACAATGAGCCGGATGAACTATTGGACAGACTTCGACTGTTGATGGCTTCGGCTGCTGCGGGCAATACAACTCATTCGAATGAGGTTGTTTCGATAATCTCTGAGCTTCGAGCTCAGGTCTAGTATGCACATCCCCACATAGATAGGTTTAGTAAACTCTGCTACAGTTTTCGCCATCTCCACAGCAACAAAGTTATTATTGAATATGGTGAGCCGCTTAAAATTTGGCCTGGCATTGCATTTTCTTACGCCATAACAACCATCCCATTCGGTTCTAATAAAAATTTCACGTCGCCCCCCCCCCCCCAAAATTCTCCATAGTTTTACCGAAAATTGAATTATTCATTAATTTATAAAAATCTTTCTCAAAGTCACACATCGTGGAAGCTCTCTGTCTCATATTCAAATCAATATACCCCTTCAACCAGGGGGACTGCTTGAAGGAGGTGGCCCGGGTGATTTTAACCAGCTACAGACCCAAACTGAGGCATTACTCATTACTAGAGGTTACGATAGTGAACTATATACCTCTGCTTATCCCCGAGCGTTGTCATCACATTTGGTGTGGAAACTCCTCGCGGAACTAGTTGCTCTGGACACCGCGGCAAATCGATATGCGCATCATGCAAACTAACAGGATATGTGAGTTCTGCCTCCACCACATACCCTACATCAGAATCAGCTGCCATACTCCCCCTGATTTTTCCACCTAATCCCTTGGATTCATCTTCGAACAGCCACCGAAACTCGGAAATCGGCAGTGATTGCCCCATTGCGTGCCCGTATAAGTTATTGACTTCGAGGTACATTATACAACTTGAATCGAGGGATGCGTTGAATCTGTGACCCATCCGTGGGTTATTTGCTTTCTCGTGTCTATGGACACATTGGCAAAGTCCCCCATGAATCCCTTGCTCAAAGAAAAGAAGCATGTCAGGATCAGTCAATAATTCGATGCTGCACTTCGTTTTCTTGAGCACCGCGTCCCAAGACAACCCAGGTGCCATGTAATAAAAGGTGGGGTCCAGAGAATATGTGGTCATACTTAGACTCCGGAACATCTCGAAAACGTCCGCAAGCAAGCGCACGTCTGTGTCCATGTAAAGCCGTGCGTACTCTCCTAAAGTGGAAATATTGAATTCGCGCCAGACATTCATGGCATGCTCATACTCTGCATTCGTTTGGCGTCACCTGTGAGGTTGCTGGAGAATGCAGTTATGTCAGGTAGCCTGGTTTCGTTGAGTTTGGCCATACTATCCACATACTCATATGGGAAAACCCCCTTCCTAGTCGCAAGTTGAAACTTTTCCTCATCGGGAAATTCAGCTTGAGTGATATGCATATCCCGCAGAGATAGAGTCTCAACAAGTCTCTGTAGTGGTGCCTGCATAAAACGTAGTGTAGCAAGGAAGCGGAGCGTAATTCTTGGCGTCATTTGTTTGGAGAATGAAATATACTTCTCGACGCTCTCAGGTAGGACACTAACTTGATCTTTCTCCAAGGCGAAATCAGCCAACTACTCAACTAGAAAGTGAGCATCATACCCACTTAAATTGTGGAAGAACACGGGTATGTGTCTAGGTAACTGGTACTTCAAATTGCATGCGTTGTGAGCTGTGCCACGGAATTTCCCCGTAAGATGACAGAGGTCCCTACGAGAAGTTTCCGCTTTTCTATCTAAAGGAAACCCACAAATATGACAATCAGTGCCGCTATTATAAAAATCTTCATTCTCCTTCGATTTGGTCCTGGGGACGTTGCCACTGTAAAGTGTGTCATCTTCCTGTGAAAATTTTCAATCTCAGAGAGCAATCAAACCGCACGATTATCCCTGACATATCTGTATCGGTTAAGGCTGGAGTCAATGACGATACAATTTGGTACGCTGTCGCATATGGTACGTGTTTCTCTGTAAAGGTGGTGTGTGAGGTTGTAGGGTCGCCTTCACAGTGGGTCACAGGAGCGAGGAGGCACTCAAAGTCGGCGTACACTACAAACAGACATCGCTCCTGGTGGTGAGCATTCTTAAACGTCATGAATTTGTTTTGCTCAGTAGGCATAATAACACTTACCGGATCCTTGGAGGTGCAGTCTACTAGATGCGTAGCTAATAACTCTTCAGAGGAGAAATAATTGAGGCACCTTAAACAAAAATGTTTCACACGACAATTAGTTAACAGTTTGGAGGAAAGAAGTCGGGACATATCTTTGATCCAAACGTAATGATAATTATCACCTTCAGAGAAGAGCAGCATGTTTACATGCAACTCACGCTCACTGCCAAATTTTGAAAAATGGAGGGGGTCGACGACGATATGCTTGTCTTGCTCATCTGACTTGCTTTTCTTCTTCTCCAGGCCATAAACATGAACCGATATGCCGGTATTCTGCGCCTCAAATTTATGTATGTCCTGGATCTTGGCAGGGAACTCTATAGCATCAAAGCTATAACACGAATGAATATTATGACCTACATTGTATGTACTGGGACGCTTAGGATGAGCTCTGTAATTGTACTTTCTTTCCGCAAGCCAGAATTGGCCATGGAAAACAAGCCTGATCTTTTCTATTTTCGACATTAATGCATGCATGCTTATTAGCTATATCTTTAGGGAGCTTGATATAGCTAGACCCTCCATTTACCGAATCATAGACATGTATATAGATGTCCAGGTGTAGAATTCTGCTGAGTGCTTTCACTGAGCCATTGACTTCCATCTTGGAAAACTGGCCCAATATAGCACTAAAGGTGGATTTACAAAACCACTGGCGGTTGATGTGATCCGCGTTATCACTCCAAAGATAATGATTACTAGTCTATCCATCAACAGACTCAACTTTGGGGGGGGGGGGGGGGTGCGATAATTCAATGCATAGCACTGCGCTGCATTTAATGGCGGAATACCACGGATCATTGACTACCTTGAGGAGCTCTGTTTCCATGACAGGAAGGCATGCGTTTAGAAATCCAACAGGATCGTGGTACCACCTGACCAGGTTTTCGATCCTAGAGAGCGAGATTCGCTCCTCAAAGGCGTCCACAATCACTGAGTACTGCAACTGTGGTATGGTGTGACCAACCTGATGTACTTGGCTAAAAGGATGGGCGAGAAAACCGCCACTAGCCACAGGATCATCACTAATAATAAAGCAATAATTAGAGCTAGTGCAACTAGCTGGTGCGCTCTGTACCTCGCAGGATGGTGTCGGTGGAGGAGGAGAGGCAAGTGGTGGCCGGGGCGCCCCCCCCCCCCCCCCCCCCCCAGTGCTGCACTAAGCCGGGAAAAAGGAGGTCCGACACGATATTAGGAGGTACCCCATGACTTTTGTCACCTCAGTGTAAGTTACAAGCATAACAAAAGTTTTAAAAATGTAACACTGTTACTGATTTTCCAGTTATGTTTATATTCTACAAATAAAACATTTGTTAATAACAGCCCTCCATGGTTGTCATGATAATAAAAAAGAAATCGAGAAACGCCTGCAATGTAAATATCCTGTACCACTGCAAAGTGTGCGCACTACCATTTACATAGTCTCTGAATCGAGTTACTTGTAGTACATACCTGTATGAAAAAGTATGTAATTCCCAAAATCATTTCTCTTCCTTTCGTCTAGCACATCAAAGTTGTTACAATTTCACAGGAAAACTCCACGCCAAGCGTTTCTAGTAGCGTCTTGATCCTAGAATATGTCGAGAGTTTTAGCCCACAAAGTAGGCATTTCTTGAATTAATTAAATTAAAATGTCATTATCTATAACTAGAATACTCATGTTTACAGTGGCAGCTGGCGGTGGCACAGTTACCGCTGACGGCAAATTTACAGCTCATTTTCTTCCATTTAATGTGCAAGCTGTAATGTACTTCAGTGCTCTACTGTTGGAACGGCAGCGACGGTCAAACGATCGCGGCGAAAAGATCCGCTACAGGTATTCATCGTGCCAAACACCATAGGAACTGGACACTATCTGACTGGAGACGTTTTGTGTGATCTGACGTGTCGCGATATGGCCTGATTGCAAATGATACAAGGCGTCGAAAGCACCGACAGTGCACTAACACATTTAACCCAAAGTGTGTGGATGGCGTAGTTCACGTCAGAGGAGGTTATGTGATGTTTTGGGGATGTTTTTCGTACAGTGACTTTGGACCCCTCATTCAGGTTACCAGGATGTTTATTTCAACATCTACGGTTACTAAGTGTTGCCCTTACTTCTAAACCTTCGTGATTATGTTATGGACACTTCCGTTTTGCAAGATGACAACACCCGTGTTCACAAGACTGTACACATACGTTCTTCAATTGACAAACATTCAGGCACCCGATTCTCGACCGGTCCGCTGAATCACCCGACCTTAAGCTTACAGAAAATTCCGGGACATGTTAAACTGTTGGTGAAACGTGGCAATCAACAGCCCCACAATTTGGTAGCTCTACAGGACCACTAACGATATAGATGCGGTGTATGTTCTTTCGGACATGTCCAAAAGAACAGACGTCGCATATATGTAACTCAGCCGATGACCACCAATGGTCCCTTCAGTTCAGGTGCACGGGACTCTCGAGCCCTTATGGAATCGACGAGATGCCAAGAGTAATGAGGCTAATGAGTAGGGGGACTACATCATAGTGCATGGTAGAAGTAGAGATGGGACCTGAAGAGAGGCATGGTTGGGTAGTCCATGCGGCTGTACTGACCACTTTGTCCAGATGGTGTAGTGATCAGCGCATCTTCCTTGTAACCAGGAGGCCTGGGTTCGAATCCCAGTCCAACACAAATTTTCTACTTGCCCGCTGATATAAATCAGTTCCCACTGACAGCTAATGTTTTTAATTCCTTTATGTCTTGAATAGTCAGTGAGTGTCTTCAAATGGATATGGCATACGTGAAGTAACGTGTACACTCTCTTCCTCACCGAACTGAGTGCATTATCAAGTCCAGAGGTGGTGTGATGTCTCCTGTGGTACTAATTTAATGTCCGACGTGCTTACAAGGAAATAACAGAGCAGCCAACAATAAAAGGCACAGAATTGGGGTATTTCACTATTAGGAACGGGTTAATCACGGACGAAGTTTTGCAGATTTTTAGTTTCGCATTCATGTGCTTCAATGGGTGGATACACTCTGTCACTGAAACTAGTCCTACCTGTTTTGGAGTAAGCCTTGACAGCTGCGCAGTTACGCTGGATCACCACCTGAAAGTGCTTTAGTAGGACTTATTCCTAAAACGAATAGCCAGAAGCTCCCTTTAAAGTTCTAAGTAGAAAAAAAATCACAGAACTGTTATTAGTCACAAACATTGTTCAAATGATCCAACACATATTTTGATTGTATATTGTTTATTATTATAAAATAAGTTCTCTCGGGCCGGTTTTCACGATCGGAGATGCAATTCAAAAGGTTTCCGAAGCTGGGTTAAAGAAAAGCCAAAGACTAGGAGCAAAAGGATCAGAAGAACAGAAAATTGCGGGCGCTTGGGCATTATAAAGATTCGTTACCGATGTTATTGAACTTCGTTAATTTATAATAGTTTACGAATTCCTCCGGTCAGAAAGTTCATCTTTTATTGACCGTTGACCTTGTCATTAATTTTGTCTGTTTATTATTTTTTACACGCGGTATCTGTTAGGGTATGCAGTACTAATTTATGCCAACACAATGGGAATCACCGGTTTATGACCGTGGCATCAATCTTAATTTAATTACTGAAAATTTTGTAATTTTTAATTAAGGACCCTTGCTCATAAATATGGGTGTCACTCCCCTCCCGTTGGAGGTTCGAGTCCTCCCTCGGGCATGGGTGTGGGTGTTGTCCGTAACATAAATTAGTGTAAGTTAGTTTAAGTAGTGTGTAAGTCTAGGGACCGATGACCTCAGCAGTTTGGTTTCTTACGAATTCACACACATTTAAACATGGGTGTCACTGGATTCAGAAAATCAGCGATCGAAAGTGTATCAAGAGTCCCTGGAAATTTTCAGTAATTTGGCTTTAATTGGCACCGGAAGTGTGGACCAGGTGAAATATTTTAATTAACCATATCTTTTAAACTAATTAAGTTTGAGAGACTTCTCGATCGTGAAATGCGGATCTTCAGTCCCCCTAATGAGCCAACTTTGCTTATTGACGAATCCATGCAAATTAAAGTGGGCTTCGTCGCTAAACCTAACCATACACGTGCATACTAATTCCCATCATGTCCCGCGGCCAACCGTATTGTTTGAACGTCCTAACGCAAATCCTTCAGAAGTTATGATGATTTTATTTAATATAGTTCAATAATTGCCACGCTGTATTTTGGACATAGCTCCATTAGCCACTGCACTACGACATCTGTTAGGAAGAGCCTTACAAAGCGCATACATTAATGGCCGTCAGAGGCCTGTGTAACAGCTAACTGTCGCGAATATCAGTCTCAACACGTAAATTCAGAGCAACGGTCACGGCCCCACTATCAGCATCTATTTATGGTCTTGTGCAATTCACTACTGCGAACTTCCTGCACGATGAGTAGGTTAACCACAATCTTTTGTCCTCGAGCAAGCGTCCAGCTGCATCCTGGTTTACGTTCTTGAGCACATGTTGCAATGAAATATTCGGCTTCCCTCGCCATATATCCAGCAATGGAAATGGATATCACACGAAGCGGAAAAGCGTCGCTTTCTGACAGTCGTATTCTCTCATACTTATTCCACAAATGGAATGTTATTGTTCCAGTAGTGGAACTTGTAAGTAGTATGATGGCCCTGCAGCCGGAAATAAAATGAAATGGGCGAAGAAGCAAGTAATATTAAATTCGAGTATTCTCTGTTTACTTGTTTCCACACTCCTGCGATATTTTAGAAATGACAATATTTTCCCCTGCGACTGTTATTAAACGTGTTTATTCGCGACTGAAAATCAGCTTATTATGCCATTCTCAAGTTACAGATGCAAAAATACAAACTGCTTACAGCTAAGTTCAAATTTAAGAAAGAATTTTGTTCTCAAAGTTTTTTTATAAAAACGAAATTATTGTTTTTTAAAAAGTGCCCCAACCTACCTCACGATCCTATGAATTCAAGCATCAGATATGATAAACTCCTTTAGTACCTGTACGAGAGTAGTCATAAAGTTTTATTATCACCTTCGAAAAGAAACTCATCAAACCTGCTGTTGGTATTAGTCCTTCTCCATACACTCATACTTCAGTGCGACACATTTCCCCCACACATAAATGATTTGTCATAGACCTTCATTGTAGAAGCATTATTGAGTGGTCTTCCGTAAATAGCCTCACCCTCAATTTCCAAAAGACAACACGTTCAGTTCAGCATATCTAGAGGTACATGCGGCACATGTTGAGGAAACAATAAACAGGATGGAAACTTGAAATTTTTGATGAGAATTTAAACTGGAAGAAGTCATATTTTTGAACTCGTACACAACTCGTGCAGTCATATTTGCACTTCCAATCATTGCAAACCTTGTGGAGAGACAAATAAAGAACTTAACATATTTTACGCATTTTCATTCAATAGTGTATGGAATGGTGTTCTGGGGTAACTCTTACTTAGCAAATAAACTTTTCATTGCTCAGAATCGTGCTTAAGAATAATATGTGATGCTCGCCTACGATCATCTTGTAGACACCTGTTTAAGAAGTTAGGCATTTGACTACTGCGTCGCAGTATGTGTATTCCCTCATGAAGTTTGTCATAAATAGCCGACTACGTTTCAAAAGGAGCAATAGTGTACATAATTACGATACCAGAAGAAAAATTGCTTTAATTATCCCACATTACGATGGTTTTCAGCACAAAAGTGGATGCACAATGCTACCACCAAAATTGTTGGTCACTTACTCGATAATGTGTAAGGGTCAGCCACATGAAAAACAAGACAGATGGAAAAAAGTAAGTAAAATGTTTATTATTTCAAAAGTAACTGCCATAACAGTTAACACATTTATCTCACTACGAGTCAAGTCGATCAATGCCTTCACGGAAAAATGTTTGCGGTTACCTGCGGAAACATCATTGTACACAGGCGTGAACCTGTTCGTCCAAAGCAAATCAACGGCCACGAATGTCCGTATTCATGGCTCCGAAAATACTGAAATCGCGTGGGAAGGGATCGGGGCTGTGTGGAGGATGTGTAAGGGTTTCCCAGCGAAACTTACGCAGCGGCAACATGTGCACCTGCCCACTGTGAACCAAGGAAACTTTACCACCTAAACGATATTAGCGAAAGATGTGTGTTCGATAGTCGTCGTTCGTTTATAAAGCTACTTGGGCGAAATGAAACGGCAGAAATAACTCTGCGACAACGGCGTGCTTTTACAATCGCGGTTTCAAATGGTTCAAATGGCTCTGAGCGCTATGGGACTTAACATCTGAGGTCATCAGTACCCTAGAACTTAGAACTACTTAAACCTAACTAACCTAAGGACATCACACACATCCATGCCCGAGGCAGGATTAGAACCTGCGGCCGTAGCGGTCCCGCGGTTCCAGACTGAAGCGCCTAGAACCGCTCGGCCACTCTGGCCGGCATCGCGGTTTCCTCACGTAGGCAGAAGATAGGAACTCAAGGGCTAGGAGTACTCATTTACGTCTCCTGTTTAATTTTAAAACGTCTTTATTTCTAGTTTTTTTTCTCGTCAGTGGCTCCGCCTCCTCTGTGACTGTGTCCTTGGCGGGGGCCTATCTCTCCACGCCCTCTGTACGGTACTGTGTGAATGTATAATACGTATGTAATATGATACGTCCCACATCAATACGATTAATCGTACGGATGGTAACTGGAGAATAAGGGTAACCGATCTGTGTTCTGCGTGGAAGCGAACCGTGTGTAGGATAGCCTGTGAAGCTCAGTGTCGGCTTTCCGGTGCTGTAGCTGCGTTGCGTCGGTCAGCAGTGGGGTGTTTGCCCTGCTTTCGGTCTCGTAGGCGGGTTGTGCTGACGCAGAGTCAACAACATTGGTGCGGTGGCGAGCGGTATATGAGAATAGCTGCCGTGAGCAGGGCGGGTCGCGCGCCGCTGTCTCAACCTAGCACTTTCAGCTAGGAGCTTTACCGGCAGTGATGGCCGACAGTAACGTAAGACAAGCGCGTTTTTCACTTGAGAAATGTTAGCATAACACCATCTCGGAGCGTTCCTATGAATCACAGTTTAGTCAGTAAGATGCTTGTGTCATATAGTATGAATCTGTTACTTTCTGTATTTGCCTGTTCATTTCAATTTTTTGTCATCACTAGACTAACGGCTTCGGTAATACTACCCGTCGGAGGATTAGATCCGAAATGCATTAATGTAGATATTCCTCAACGTTGCATCTTAGGACTATAATTGTTCTTCATATTCTTGACTCTGCAAGCAATGCTGGACACAGGCAAAAATTCGCTTTACAAAAGATAACAACATCGGAATTATAGCTTCCGAAGTAGGACACCGACTTTGTTTGCTTTTCATCGGACTATAAAGTGTCTTGGAGGTATTGGAAAGAGCCTTAGAGGTTGATTTCAAAGACATAACATGTGTGGAACTCGAATAAATGGGGTCATGCTATAGTAATGTCTTGTCGTTGTATAGTGTGTGTGTGAATTCTTAAGGGACCAATCTGCTGAGGTCATCGGTCCCTAGACTTACACACTACTTTAACTTAAACTAACTTACGCTAAGAACAACACACACACACCCATACCCGAGGGAGGACTCGAACCTCCGGCGGGAGGGGCCTCGCAATCCGAGACATGGCACCTCAAACAGCGCGGCCACTCCGCCCGGCTTTGTCATTGTATGGTTGTCTCCATAATGCTAGCTATGCTAAAGTAACGAGGAAAAGGGAAACTGTTACCTGCCTGAGAAGGAACAGCTACAGTTTTCAGATAAAAGATGCTCCCATTTTTCGACGTAATCCCTGTTAAGGTCAAGGCACATTATTCAATGGTTCGATCCAGGCCTCGTCTAGCGCACTGTTATCAGCCAGTTTAAGATCCATACGTGACAACTGCTAGATTTGTTTTACCCTTAGAAAATGATAAATAACAATTATTATTTTGTATCCCATAAATTCCATTGTATCCAACAGTCCGGGAAAATGGAACTGACCTGATGTCTTTTGGTGTAGAACCGTCGGTTTCCACAAACTGTTTTGATTGTTGTTTCACTCTCCTGTAAAACCACTATGTCTCATTCAGAACGGACATTTTATAAACTTTTACGAGTTTAAGCTGAAATTCATTTGGAGTTAAAATGATTGCAAATCTTTGGGAAAGATAAGTTGACATATTTTGCATATTTTCATTCAGTAAAGTCATATGTAATAATGTTTTCGGGAAATTCATCTTTAAAAAAGAAAATCTTCGTTGTTCAAAAATTGGTGGTCACCCACGATCATCTGGTAGACATCTGTTTAAAGAGTTGGGCATTCTGACTACTGCTTCACATTATATTTATTCTCTCATGAAGTTTGTTGTAAATAATCCACTGCAGTTTTAAAAGAAAAATGATGTACATAATTACGACATCAGAATAAAAATTACATTCGTTACTCCAAATTAAGATTGTCTTTAGCAAAAAAGCGGTGCACAACAGTACAACAAAAACTTTTGATCACTTACTGAGTGATACTGTATAAAATGTCTGAAGGAAAGCACTGTAATATTTGAAAATAAACTAAAAAAGTTTCTTCTCGACAATTCCTATTCCATTGAAGATTTTCTGTTTTTGTAATGTGGAGAAGGTAAGTGGGTAGGAATTATTTAAAAAGAAAATAAAAACCATTGTAAATGTTTAGCGTGTAGCCACATTTACAAATTAATTTGCGATGTGAATGCAAAATGACTCGTTCCAGAACATTACTATTGATCACGCTACGTGATCCATGGAACACGAAACTAACTAACTTAGTGATGCACTGTCCAAAAACAAAGGATCGTTTTCGAGGGCACGGTATTACCATTTTTCCAGCTGAACAAACCACGACTTGGAACGTTCCCTTCGTCCGCGCATCGGAAGCATTGATTCCCAATAGTTGCCATCTTATTTTTCCATAGTGTGTGTGCTGATTCCCATAAGCTATCAATAGTGCACTAATATTTCCCTTTCCATTTTACACAGACTTATGGACTGTCTACACGCAATAGGCAATATTAAACATGCGTGGCTTTTTGATATTCTCCTAATGTAAGTACAGTACAAATAAAGTTTTACTTATCAGGCATAAGTAATAAAATTATGTGGGTGGGTGAGACTTGTAGCAGATGTTTTTAAGATATTCATACTGGATAACGGCTGAATTAGGTAGATTTTCCGTTTGTTCTTTTACGTAGTTCTGTTTCTCCCGAATTTTTTTAGTAGTTTTCTTCTCGATTCTCATTTTAACGTAAATTTCAGTTTGAACACCCTTTAATGTCTCTAACAAGTAGAATATGTTGGCATGCGAAGAGCAGAACTGAGCATTCACTTTTGAGTGGAATGCCTTACAACAGTTAGGAGCCTGTTCAGAAAGACAACTGAAGTCGGCCTACATAATGGGTCGAAAGTCACTATCTGCAGGAAGCTATGAAGTAAATAATCAAAAAATTCATCCAGATGTTCATTGCTAGATTTTTCGGGACATTGGGTGTTATTTGCTATTAAGGACAAATATTTCCTATATGTTTCATTTTTTGCTAGGGAGCAAACACAAGTACCAAAGAGAAATAGTTTTTTTTCTCATTTACCCCATGACTTATAAACATTTGATGGAGCAGCCTCGGGCAGCTCTTGAAGGTACCATCTATAAATAAAGTTCTCAGCTATTTAGAAAATTCAAATTGCTTTGGTATGATAAACCCACAATATTATTTTCAGAGTCATTCAGGCATAAAATTTTCTCCCCAGTTTGTGTGTAAAACATTTCTCGTCAGTGGTTCATGTAATTTTAGCAAGTTATTCAGTAGCTTCGGAAGTTTGCGTAATCCAGTGGCATTAATATTTCCTTATTCAAACCAAATCCTGAGTTGTGAGAGTGTCAATATTACCATTAACTCACTCGAAGCCTGTAAGTTTGGAGGGGTGGCCACACAAATCCTATTCAGCCTTACTCTTCACAATATTACTGACTCTCTGCTGGATTAATAAACCAGAGACATCTTTTTCATGGCTGTGATCTAACTGCAAACCGGAAATAAAATTTAAAGATTTTAATTTCACGAAATCACTTACATCTTCTTCTCGTACACTTGTATCTATCAACGCCATCGACGGGACACTTATGGAAACAGAATTAGTAGCTGTCGATCACCAAGTTTCTTGTCCTTTCCACTTGTTATTATGTCAACCTCCATCGCTCATGCACAGTGCACTGACTACTTATAAGCCTGACTGATCTGCCCGCGCGGTGCCACCAATTAGCGGAATCAACACGTATGTTATATATTGACCAACTTACTGAAAGTGGGAATCAAATCGTTCACTATTCGATCGAACGGGGACGCAAAACGGCAGCAGTGCCTTCGCCGGTCTCACTTTGAGTCGCGAGACAAGGTTCAGCTTCTTACCACTCCAATGTCAGCCGGCCGGTGTGGCCGTGCGGTTCTAGGCGCTTCAGTCTGGAACTGCGTGACCGTTACGGTCGCAGGTTCGAATCCTGCCTCGGGTATGGATGTGTGTGATGTCCTTAGGTTAGTTAGGTTTAAGTAGTTCTAAGTTCTAGGGGACTGATGACCACAGATGTTAAGTCCCATAGTGCTCAGAGCCATTTGAACCATTTTGAACTCCAATGTCAATATTCAACACCCGTGTAACAATATATCCCCTTTCAGAAAGACACGGAGTTTCGACCATTTGACTTCTGTATGTTCACCGCTAGCAGTTTAATACACCGCCGGCAACTGACTGATAGCAACTCCCGCCAGTATAGTCACAACATCAGCGGGACAGGAATACTGGCTACAGGAAGTAGGGTAAAGGTCATTTGAAAATACATGTCCGCGAAAACCAATATGCTTTATTGGCTTCAAATTAAACCCCGTCAAGTCCGTTTCGCTCAGCAAACACACTTGGCTCCACAACCAGATTTGAGGTTTCTGTCTACTGGGCGTTTGCGTACCCGCTAAACGGTAATACTCACCTAGAAAACCGCAACGACTCAGCTAGAAATCCACGCCATCACATGGAAACCTACTTTCGGATTCTCTCAGTTTTCCATGCTGTAACAAATTACTCGGTTGGTCACGAAGGATCGCCTTCTCCCGATATCTGAAATACTCTACGAAAACAACAGTTCCGCCTCAGAGGGCAAACGACTTTCACCGCCGCTGACTGCTGGCGGATTTCTTGGTTTCTGAAATTATTTTACGCTTAACCTGCCAGCCAGTCCTTATCGAGAGCAGAATGTAGGCATTTCGACTGGCCATTTTTTACTCCCGGTGATAATATTTCTGCAGTCGTGTTTACAAGTTGCTTTGCAGTGGGTGTCGGAAACACCAGACATCACTCGACCTTGTACCTGCTCTCATGTGCAGACCACTACCTATTTAGGAGGATTAGGGAAAGTCACTCCATCAACTGGACGCTGAAGAAAGCCTCTTCCCCACGCATACCGACCCCGCCTTAGACAACAGTCACAGGAAAGGCACACCGGCGCGTCCACGAAATGAGAAGTTAGAGATTATTTTGAAAAAGAATCCAAATAAATACAAATTGTTTGCAAATAAAATTGATACTGCTGTTATTTCACAGTATGTACCAAGCAAGCTGAGAACTTTTCACACTGCCTCGGGCATGGATGTGTGTGATGTCCTTCGGTTAGTTAGGTTTAAGTAGCTGTAAGTTCTAGGGGACTGATGACCTCAGATGTTCAGTCCCATAGTGCTCAGAGCCATTTGAACCATTTTTGAACTTATCACACTTCCTTATACATGTCACAACAGGATGACCCTCCTTAGCGTTTGTACGGAAGTCAGTGTGGGCAAAGATCTTGGGTATAATACTTACGACTATGTATAGTGTGCACGTGACAAACAATATTCGAGTCACTGAGAAGCGGAATGCTCCTGTAAACACATGACTGGGTCACTGAAGGTGGACTGGGAGTCGACTGTCGCCCATAGCATCATCTCACTGGCGTGAGGAATGATCCAGGACAGAGGAAAGGACAACATCCACCACGCGTTACAACCGAGTGCCAGGATTGCTACCTTGTCTCAACTGCACTAAGATATCCAATCTGCTCAGCAGCTGCCCTGCCAGGAAACGTTGCGGCTGTCTTGCATTGTCGGCTTCGAGAGGTTTCTCTTTATGTTCGCCAGCTGTCGAATATATTCCCCACACACAATAACATCGCGTGACAGCTTCGGTAGCGAGAGAGGATACAGCAACAGCCGTCGCAGTGTAACAGAGAGGATGATTCTCTCCGTTCTTTCATATTACGTGTCACTGGAACACATTACAACTCTACGACGCTAATGTACTTGACTCGGGCTGCATCGTCTTATGTGCACATTTGGTACTTTGGTTTTTCCTGCGATTACTGAGACGTCTGTCGAACAGACAGATGAAAACGGCAAGTGTGCCATTTTTCTGGTTATATGGGCCTGTGCTCCTTATGATAATGCCCCAGCACACAGGGTTGACCTAGTGGACGAGAACTTGCAAGCTAAGGGCATCACGTGTTCCTCGGAGTTGATCGTTGACGCGGTCTACACCGGAAAATGGTTGCCCCAAAACCGCTAATATTTAAGAGAACCTGACTACCAGAGGGAGTATCTCCAGTATTGGGACTAGGGTGGGGGGGGGGGGGGGGCTGTGCTGGACGGCCTGTTCCACTGTTTGGTGGAGCCGTTGGGCATGTTGTATTGGCACGCGACGACATCCTATATAATACAGTGGCCTACTGTAGTCGCTGGCTGGGGGTGGGGAGCGGGAGGGTCTTTCACACATAAGAAGTGACAAATGCCACTAGCCATCCATGGTCGGTTTAATTGTACCCCATGCATCCTTATCACAATGTACCTATTTGACCAGGAAACTTTTTAGTGCACACATTATCGCTGTGCTTCATATTGTCTCGTGAGTCTTCAAGATCCCTTAACTTACGGACTTGAGTGTATATCATGTTAGTATTAGTTTTATTCCTTTTACGTTGAAGAAAGAAGTCAAATTCGCCATTCCTGTATTGTAACTTATGGACTGCGACCATTTTCTGCAGCATCCATGGGCGAAAATGGTGGTAAGTGTTACTCTGTTGTCATACTTGTACACGTTGATCCCCGAATTTTCGATGGTCTTTAATTCGATTGTTAACATTTGCGGAAATAGATTCGTATTCTGAATTTGTTCCTCAAGGCACTTTCTGCATTTCTTGGGTACCGTGACCAAGTGTGTGATATCAGAAGTTCCATGAGGTTGTTTGTGTGTGATGATCTTGTACGCAGAGAAGTCGTACCACCAGAAAATTGTAGCGAAGTGCAGGAAAACTCCAAGGTGCTACTCCAGGCGGGTGTAAGATGAATGTGCGCAACGGAGAGTAATAAACGGTAAAATGAAGATTTAGCCCTGTATGACCACCCCCTCAAGCAGATCTTGTTGTTGTTGTTGTGGTCTTCAGTCCTGAGACTGGTTTGATGCAGTTCTCCACGCTACTCTATCCTGTGCAATGTTCTTCATCTCCCAGTACGTACTGCAACCTACATCCTTCTGAATCTGCTTAGTGTATTCATCTCTTGGTCTCCCTCCACGATTTTTACCCTCCACGCTGCCCTCCAATTTGTGATTCCTTGATGCCTCAGAACATGTCCTACCAACCGATCCCTTCTTCTAGTCAAATTGTGCCACAAACTCCTCTTCTCCCCAATCCTATTCAATACCTCCTCATTAGTTATGTGATCTACCCATCTAATCTTCAGCATTCTTCTGTAGCACCACATTTCGAAAGCTTCTATTCTCTTGTCCAATCGAGTTATCGTCCACGTTTCACTTCCATACATGGCTACACTCCATACATATACTTTCAGAAACGACTTCCTGACACTTAAATCTATACTCGATGTTAACAAATTTCTCTTCTTCAGAAACGCTTTCCTTGCCATTGCCAGGCTACATTTTATATCTCCTCTACTTCGACCATCATCAGTTATTTTGCTCCCCAAATAGCAAAAGTCCTTTACTACCTTAAGTGTCTCATTTCCTAATCTAATTCCCTCAGCATCACCAGACTTAATTCGACTGCATTCTATTATCCTCGTTTTGCTTTTGTTGATGTTCATCTTATATCCACCTTTCAAGACACTGTCCATTCCGTTCAACTGCTCTTCCAAGTCCTTTGCTGTCTCTGATAGAATTACAATGTCATCGGCGAACCTCAAAGTTTTTATTTCTTCTCCATGGATTTTAATACCTACTCTGAATTTTTCTTTTGTTTCCTTTACTGCTTGCTCAATATACAGATTGAATAACATCGGGGAGAGGCTACAACCCTGTCTCACTCCCTTCCCAACCCCTGCTTCCCTTTCATGCCCCTCACCTCTCATAACTGCCATCTGGTTTCTGTACAAATTGTAAATAGCCTTTCGCTCCATGTATTTTACCCCTGCCACCTTTAGAATTTGAAAGAGAGTATTCCAGTCAACATTGTCAAAAGCTTTCTCTAAGTCTACAAATGCTAGAAACGTAGGTTTGCCTCTTCTTAATCTAGCTTCTAAAATAAGTCGTAGGGTCAGCATTGCCTCACGTGTTCCCATATTTCTACGGAATCCAAACTGATCTTCCCCATGTTTGGCTTCTACCAGTTTTTCCATTCGTCTGTAAAGAATTCGCGTTAGTATTTTGCAGCCGTGACTTATTAAACTGATCGTTCGGTAATTTTCACATCTGTCAACGCCTGCTTTCTTTGTGATTGGAATTATTATAATCTTCTTGAAGTCTGAGGGTATTTCGCCTGTCTCATACATTTTGCTCACCAGATGGTAGAGTTTTGTCAGGACCGGCTCTCCCAAGACTGTCAGTAGTTCTAATGGAATGCTGTCTACTCCTGGGGCCTTGTTTCGACTCAGGTCTTTCAGTGCTCTGTCAAACTCTTCACGCAGTATCGTATCTCCCATTTCATCTTCATCTACATCCTCTTCCATTTCCATAATATTGTCCTCAAGTACATCGCCCTTGTATAGACCCTCTATATACCCCTTCCACCTTTCTGCTTTCCCTTCTTTACTTAGAACTGGGTTTCCATGTGAGCTCTTGATATTCATACAAGTCGTTCTCTTTTCTCCAAAGGTCTCTTTAATTTTCCTGTAGCCAGTATCTATCTTACCGCCGGCCGCGGTGGTCTAGTGGTTCTAGGCGCGCAGTCCGGAACCGCTGGACTGCTACGGTCGCAGGTTCGAATCCTGCCTCGGGCATGGATGTGTGTGATGTCCTTAGGTTAGTTAGGTTTAAGTAGTTCTAAGTTCTAGGGGACTGATGACCACAGAAGTTAGGTCCCATAGTGCTCAGACCCATTTGAACCATCTATCTTACCTCTAGTGAGATAAGCCTCTACATCCTTAGATTTGTCCTCTAGCCATGCCTTCTTAGCCATTTTGCACTTCCTGTTGATCTCATTTTTGAGATGTTCGTATTCCTTTTTGCCTGCTTCATTTACTGCATTTTTGTACTTTCTCCTTTCGTCAATTAAATTCAATATTTCTTCTGTCACCCAAGGGTTTCTATTAGCCCTCGTCTTTTTACCTACTTGGTCCTCTGCTGCCTTCACTACTTCATCCCTCAAGGCTACCCACTTTTCTTCTACTGTATTTCTTTCCCCCATTATTGTCAATTGTTCCTTTATACTCTCCCTGAAACTCTGTACAACCTCTGGTTTAGTCAGTTTATCCAGGTCGCATCTCCTTAAATTCCCACCTTTTTGCAGTTTCTTCAGTTTTAATCTACAGTTCATAACCAATAGATTGTGGTCAGAGTCCACATCTGCCCCTGGAAATGTCTTACAATTTAAAACCTGGTTCCTAAATCTCTGTCTTACCATTATATAATCTATATGAAACCTGTCAGTATCTCCAGGCTTCTTCCATGTATACAACATTCTTTTATGATTCTTAACCAAGTGTTAGCTATGATTATGTTGTGCTCTGTGCAAAATTCCACCAAGCGGCTTCCTCTTTATTTTCTTACCCCCAATCCGTATTACCTACTACGTTTCCTTCTCTCCCTTTTCCTACTACCGAATTCCATGACTATTAAATTTTCGTCTCCCTTCACTATCTGAATAATTTCTTTTATTTCATCATACATCTCTTCAATTTCTTCGTCATCTGCAGAGCTAGTTGGCATATAGACTTGTACTACTGTCGTAGGCGTGGGCTTCGTGTCTATCTTGGCCACAACAATGCGTTCGCTGTGCTGTTTGTAGTAGCTTACCGGCATTCCTATTGTTTTATTCATTATTAAACCTACTCCTGCATTACCCCTATTTGATTTTGTATTTATAACCCTGTATTCACCTGACCAAAAGTCTTGTTCCTCCTGCCACCGAACTTCACTAATTCCCACTATATCCAGTTTTAACCTATCCATCTCCCTTTTTAAATTTTCTAACCTACCTGCCCGATTAAGGCATCTGACATTCCACGCTCCGATCCGTAGAGCGCCAGTTTTCTTTCTCCCGATAACGACGTCCTCCTGAGTAGTCCCCGCCCGGAGATCCGAATGGGGGACTATTTTACCTCCGGAATATTTTACCCAAGAGGACGCCATTATCATTTATCCACACAGTAAAGCTGCATGCCCTCGGGAAAAATTGCGGCCGTAGTTTCTCCTTGCTTTCAGCCGTTCGCAGTACCAGCACAGCAAGGCCGTTTTGGTTAGTGTTACAAGGCCAGATCAGTCAATGATCCAGACTCTTGCCCCTGCAACTACTGAAAAGGCTGCTGCCCCTCTTCAGGAACCACACGTTTGTCTGGCCTCTCATTCCAAATATGAATGAATGAAGAAAGCAACTAATTCTACTAAATGATAAACAATGTTCCTGCTTATACACTCCTGGAAATGGAAAAAAGAACACATTGAGACCGGTGTGTCAGACCCACCATACTTGCTCCGGACACTGCGAGAGGGCTGTACAAGCAATGATCACACGCACGGCACAGCGGACACACCAGGAACCGCGGTGTTGGCCGTCGATTGGCGCTAGCTGCGCAGCATTTGTGCACCGCCGCCGTCAGTGTCAGCCAGTTTGCCGTGGCATACGGAGCTCCATCGCAGTCTTTAACACTGGTAGCATGCCGCGACAGCGTGGACGTGAACCGTATGTGCAGTTGACGGACTTTGAGCGAGGGCGTATAGTGGGCATGCGGGACGCCGGGTGGACGTACCGCCGAATTGCTCAACACGTGGGGCGTGAGGTCTCCACAGTACATCGATGTTGTCGCCAGTGGTCGGCGGAAGGTGCACGTGCCCGTCGACCTGGGACCGGACCGCAGCGACGCACGGATGCACGCCAAGACCGTAGGATCCTACGCAGTGCCGTAGGGGACCGCACCGCCACTTCCCAGCAAATTAGGGACACTGTTGCTCCTGGGGTATCGGCGAGGACCATTCGCAACCGTCTCCATGAAGCTGGGCTACGGTCCCGCACACCGTTAGGCCGTCTTCCGCTCACGCCCCAACATCGTGCAGCCCACCTCCAGTGGTGTCGCGACAGGCGTGAATGGAGGGACGAATGGAAACGTGTCGTCTTCAGCGATGAGAGTCGCTTCTGCCTTGGTGCCAATGATGGTCGTATGCGTGTTTGGCGCCGTGCAGGTGAGCGCCACAATCAGGACTGCATACGACCGAGGCACACAGGGCCAACACCCGGCATCACGGTGTGGGGAGCGATCTCCTACACTGGCCGTACACCACTGGTGATCGTCGAGGGGACACTGAATAGTGCACGGTACATCCAAACCGTCATCGAACCCATCGTTCTACCATTCCTAGACCGGCAAGGGAACTTGCTGTTCCAACAGGAAAATGCACGTCCGCATGTATCCCGTGCCACCCAACGTGCTCTAGAAGGTGTAAGTCAACTACCCTGGCCAGCAAGATCTCCGGATCTGTCCCCCATTGAGCATGTTTGGGACTGGATGAAGCGTCGTCTCACGCGGTCTGCACGTCCAGCACGAACGCTGGTCCAACTGAGGCGCCAGGTGGAAATGGCATGGCAAGGCGTTCCACAGGACTACATCCAGCATCTCTACGATCGTCTCCATGGGAGAATAGCAGCCTGCATTGCTGCGAAAGGTGGATATACACTGTACTAGTGCCGACATTGTGCATGCTCTGCTGCCTGAGTCTATGTGCCTGTGGTTCTGTCAGTGTGATCATGTGATGTATCTGACCCCAGAAATGTGTCAATAAAGTTTCCCCTTCCTGGGACAATGAATTCACGGTGTTCTTATTTCAATTTCCAGGAGTGTATATTTACTGTAGATTAAAAAAAACTTTATATTACAAAGTTTACATTTCTTAAGTAAAATTACTAGTCAATTGCCCAACTCTTCCCCTTATTATGACTGCGCGGTCTAATATTGATAACGTGAAATGACTGACATCATCTACGTACCAAAAACTAGAAGACACTAATTTCAAAGATGATCTAGGTTGGTGTGGAACCTTAGTGAAAATAAACTAAAGTGATCACAGCTGTTTAGCTTTTATAGCCCGCCGGCCGATGTGACCGAGCGGTTCTAGGCGCTTCAGTCCGGAACCGTGCGACTGCTACGGTCGCAGGTTCGAAGCCTGCCTCGGGCATGGATGTGTGTGATGTCCTTAGGTTAGTTAGGTTTAAGTAGTTGTAAGTCTAAGGGACTGATAACCTCAGATGTTAAGTCCCATAGTGCTTAGAGCCAATTGATTTTTTTATAGCCCTAATAAACCGAAGCAATTTGCGACATTACCGTACGTACTGCATCCGGTGCGTCTAAGTGATGGTTCTCGTACTCGTCTGCGACGATGGAAGAACTCTAGCCACAAATAAACTCTTTCAAACACTAGGACGGCAGAAGGCGGACCTCTGACTAACATATTCTAATACTGTCTTCTCGTCTCTGTGTTTCACAGACGAGAAACGCGAACTCCCAGCCACAAGAACAGAGTTTAGGTAACGTCTCAACGTAAGTATAGGCAGAGGAAGTGCTCTCAATTACTGAACACTACGTACTCAATGACGACTTCCAACCCGGAGGTGAAGTCCAGAATTGTATAGGTTGGCAACAGTACAGTGGCTAACTGTCCTAACCATAAACTCTCCTGAGAGCAAAGACAGCAAGTCCGTCCGTACCAGCAAAGCTGATATCGAGCGACCGCCACACACGGGCATTCACAATGGAAGACCTCGACCTCGTCTCTCCACCGCTGGCCTCCCAGCAAGGCTTGGCTCCCCACCCTCTTAATTCCGAAAACGAATCATATTCCCGAACCCACGGAATATTCTCCCTCCCTACAGATTCTTCCGAACGCCGACCAACCATATTTTAGTCTTTTGTCGTCCAGCGCGGAAAGTTTGCGAGGAAAAATCTATACTCGTATATTGGTACGCTTCTGAGTAAAAATCCTTGGAAATAACGCAGCCTGCGTGGTTTCCGAGGTGACGCTTCCTCGTTCCTCTCAGCTGCGTCCAAGATTTTCGTAGTTTACGAAGTATAATCCTTCCCGTCTGGCTGCCAGGCTGGCCGGTCGCGACTCTATTGTGCCCCAGTGCTCAGATGTCACAAGTCCGTCTTGCTACTTCCTGTGTTTAAGCAGGACCAAGACACCTGTGTGGGCCTTCCATCCAGGGCTTGAGTTCCACCTGCCGTTTCATTTCCACTGTCGTTCCAACCTCTACTAGTACGATAATAAAGACACTCCGTCACCTTTCATGCAATAAGCGTTAACAATTATTTACAAGGCGTACGTAACAATGTCAGTCTCCTTTATATATTCATATATACGATGTACAACCTATCAAAAAAATGGTTCAAATGGCTCTGAGCACTATGGGACTTAACATCTGTGGTCATCAGTCCCCTAGAACTTAGAACTACTTAAACCTAACTAACCTAAGGACACCACACACATCCATGCCCGAGGCAGGATTCGAACCTGCGACCGTAGTAGTCTCGCGGTTCCGGACTGAGCGCCTGAACCGCTAGACCACCGCGGCCGGCTACAACCTATCACATGATACCTAACTGTGTTTGTAGGTCACGGCAAAGTATGTGGATGGGTGCTTGTAAGATGCGAAATTATAGCCACCTTACAAAACCTACGGAGGATTAACCCACGCTTGGTGCAGGGGTTGGCAGACGACCATTGACAAAAAGAAGTTTCGTACGCGCATAAATAGGCGGAACGACCCGTTGTAGCACGGTTACACGATAGTCGAACGATTATTTAATGCAGTCGCGTCAATTAAATAACTGAGAGTATGCGTACGGAGCGATTTACATTGGAGCGACCACATAAAACTAATCGTAGCAAAGGCAGATACCAAACTGATTCACTGGAAGAATCCTAAGGAAGTGTAGTCCACCCACGGGAGAGGCAGCTTACAAAAGACTCGTTTCGACCGATACTTGAGTATTAGACGCTACAAGGAAGTCGTTGTGCAGCACAGTGTGCTTTGTCGTTAAAATTCCGAGAGCGTACGTTCCTACGTTCCTGGTAGAGTCGACCGGTATATTGCTCCCTCGTACGTGTCTCTCGCGAAAAAAACCATGAAGGTAAAATGAGAGAGTTTCGAGCTAACACGGAGGCTTATCGTGCACCATTAGCAACTGGAAGGGGAAAAGAGAGAGACGTGAAAGTGATACACCGAGTCCCCTCTTCCACTCCCTACCAGGCGGCCTGCGCAGTATGCATGTAGATTAGTTTGAATCAAGTGGTACACGAAATCGGCCAAGCGAAGGGAAAATGCAAGCTTGCCTAGACAAGTGGCTCACAACTGTCGGATGGCGAGCGGAGCTCTATGTCTCAAACTGAGACGCACTGCGGTTGCCTGCCCATTGGCTGGAGATAAGTTCGCATTGACCGCTACACCGCGCTCCGTACGTATGTGTATCCGCACTGCAGCTGTGAGCCGACGCGGGACAACTCGCCTTAATATGCCACATTTAACTACCTGTAAGATTACAGTACAAAGTAATGACTGCATATCGATTTTCCGTTTCGCTATTGCATTGAATCAAACTGTGATTCTATTGGACTCGCATTTAATGGGTCTTGGGTTCAAATCCACATTCCTGTATCCAGATGTAGATTTCCCGTGATTTTCCTAAATCACTCCAGGTAAATGTGAGGATGAGCCTTTTGAATAGACCAGTGCCATTTTCCTTCCTCATCCTAGTCCAATGGAGATGTTTGCAGTAAATATGCGTGAAGACTGGTGCTATGGACGCGCTATAGACGCCTTTAACACGACGGACAACTGTGAATAACTAGAAAGCAAAATAATCCAGTACCTTCTATTTTTAATAACGACATTTAATTGAAGCATCAAAATGGTTCAAATGGCTCTGAGCACTATGGGACTTAACATCTGAGGTCATCAGTCCCCTAGAACTTAGAACTACGTAAACCTAACTAACCTAAGGACATCACAGCCATCCATGCCCGAGGCAGGATTCGAACCTGCGACCGTAGCCGTCGCGCGGTTCCAGACTGAAGCGCCTAGAACCGATCGGCCACACTGGCCGGCAATTGAAGCATCCATAGCTCATAAATATAAATAAAACTAGCTGACAAACCGGGCATTCCCCAGGTATTCATTTTGCCATTCTTCAATTAGAAACGAAAACAGAAAATAAACTGTGTTTTTAGTACAATATCCAAAAAAATTCATTTCCATCTATTCGAGTAAACACCCTTGACACAGCCATGCAAAGAAATAGGTATAATGTACAAATGTATAAGTACAGTAACGCGGGCAGTTTGTGTACGCTGGACACAGCTGCTTCGTGTGTCTACAACGTGATTTTGTAAACGTCTCTATGGCAACGCCTCAACATAGCTCTATAGACATATATTCTTTTCGCCTACAGCCGTTTGCACTTAGCAGCTGAAAACTTTCAAAAGCTTTGCCAGATGTCACGTATTTCCTTAAGGTGACTCGACTGTAGGAGTGTGTTAGTAGTAAAGAATAAATGTCTTAAAACTTCATATACGATGCGGCATTTTTCACGCATCTCATTATTTTTGACGTCATATGTCTTGAATAGTGCGTCGCACAATGATATACTTGTGTAGGTAAATTCAGCGGCATATGCGGATACCGTATGCGAAATATGTTCCGAATTAAGTTTGTAGCAGAGAAGTAATAAATTTAAGCGTCATGAAAAGTGCGGCAGTTTTTCACGCATCTCAGTGTTTATGACGTTATATGTCCTGAATTGTGTGTGATACCATTTTGTGGGTGCGTTTAGCGGCATATGTGGTTATGGTCTGCGAATAGAATTAGTACCACAGAAGTAATAAATTTCAACGTCATAAATGATGCAGCAGTTTTGCAACCATCTCATCGTTTATGACGTCATAGTCCCTCAACTATGATAGGGGAAGTCTGTGTCATGTGACGGCACAGCTCAACATTGATCGCTCCTGGGTAGGAAAGTGTTGTCACACGGACGCTTCCACATCACTGTTAGCGCTCCCGCTGCCTAGCCGCACGGTTGAGTGTTCACGTGGCTCCTCGAACGACCGCGATTTCCAAAATTGGGGGGCTTCGAATAGGTCAACGTCGTAATTTAATCGCTTCCAAATACCGGCCCTACAGAAAAAAAAAACAAAAAATTGCCGGCGCGGTAGCTCAGCGTGATCGATCAGAGGGCCGATTGTCGTCTCTAATAAAAATCTATTATGAATCGACGATCAACTTGAACGCATGTCATGTGACGTCCGCCCAGACGACCCTAACAATACTGAACAAAATTAGAAAAAAAAAGTGATTCTAGGCGCTTAAGTCCGGAACCGTGCTGCTGCTACGGTCGCAGGTTCGAATCCTGCCTCGGGCATGGATGTGTGTGATGTCCTTAGGTTAGTTAGGTTTAAGTAGTTCTAAGTCTAGGGGACTGATGACCTCAGATATTAAGTCCAATAACACTCAGAGCCATTTGAACTATTTTTACCCCCACCGCGATTTTTGCCTGTCAATAAGGGATATGTATACCAAGTTTGGTTGAAATCGGTGCAGTGATTTACGACGAGATGTAGAACATACGCACCTACATGTGTCCATTTTTATAATATGTACGGATTTACATATCACTGCAACACAACTAAATGCACCATTAGTTTACATTCCTTTCAGTTCTGAACATTGCAAAATACTTCTCCTTGCAGTTGGACATCATTATATTATGTGCTTCAGCTAGTGTAACGTAGGAAATTAGCGATAAGACTTGCTGTTTTCGTTGTTCGCGAAAGCCAGTTACTTCCTGGAATCCAAAGTTCACAGTGATGGGAGGCGGAAAGTTTCTGTTAATTTCCGGACAGAGGCGCGCCAATCGATACCACAACTGGCTCAGCAGGACTTGCGAATTTTTTTAGGATTCTATGTGCCCACTAAAAAATTACGGTAGCTGAGACACTTCGTCAACGAAAGTTTTCAAACTTTGTTAAATGTTGCTATCTGATTCTCACACAACAGTCGATGGTAAGCTGTAGCCTAATTATTTAAGCCCTGACTGAACAGAACGCGACTGATCAATGGTAAGACAGGATGGCTGGTTTGCAAAGCTCATGCCACATCGAAATCAACAGTAAGAAATTATTGTCATATAATCGCTTCAGTGAGAGGAAGGAGTAATAAATTATGGTATTTTTATGATGTTCCTTGGAGATAAACTGCAGAGTAATTGTCTGTGCGTGCATTGGAAAGAAACTTTGTGAGGTCCTTGAGAATGACTATCTATATAGCTTCAAGTTGCGCTTCAGACCTGACTGAAAGGACAAGCCTATGACAGACTAAGCCAACGGCCATGCCGCAGTGGTAACACCGATACGCGTCAGATTACCGAAGTTAAGCGCTCTCAGGCTTAGCTAGCCCTTGCATGGGTGACCGTGTGGGTCTGCCGAGCGCTGTTGGGAAGCAGGGTGCACTCAGCCTTAATGAGGCGAACTGAGGAGCTACCTGACTGAGAAGTAGCTGCTGCTGCCACGAAAACTGACAATGGCCGGAACAGCGGTGCGCTGACCACATTCCCCTCCATATTTGCACCCAGTGACGCCTGTCGGCCGAGGATGACACGGCGTTCGATTGGTACCGTTGTGCCTTCTGATGCCTGTTCGGACGGAGAGAGAGAGAGAGAGAGGGAGAGAGAGAGGGAGAGAGAGAGAGAGAGATAGAGAGGAGGAGGAGGAGAAGGATATTAGTGTTTAACGTCCCGTCGACAACGAGGTCATTAGAGACGGAGCGCAAGCTCGGGTGAGGGAAGGATGGGGAAGGAAATCGGCCGTGCCCTTTCAAAGGAACCATCCCGGCATTTGCCTGAAGCGATTTAGGGAAATCACGGAAAACCTAAATCAGGATGGCCGGAGACGTGATTGCACCGTCGTCCTCCCGAATGCGAGTCCAGTGTAGAGAGAGAGAGAGAGAGAGCTTTTTATGGCAGACTAAAACATTAAGCTGTAGCTGCCGATACAAACTGCTCTTCTTAAATAGGACCTTGCGGATGTGACAAAGCTATGTACTAACAGTTTAAACATGTGCTCTTATTCGGAGGAGTTGGTTTCAATTACTAGTTTGGCTATTTTACCTAACATTTTACGTGGATCTTCTGGTATCACTTACCCGGAATCGTTGCTTATACAATGGCACATCCGCTTTTCTCCCCCAATCTTGTCCAATAAGAGTAGAGGTACAGCTCTAATGACTTCGTCGTCGACGAGACGCTTTACTCTTGACATTCCTTTCGTGATTTATGAACTCTGAGGATATGGTTGATAATGATTACACAATTTTTGTTTTTGTTTTTACCAAAACCGCACGAAGTCCCAATGAAGGTATGTCTATTCCATCCCAAAGGTTGATTTGAAGACATCAGTGCTATACTAGGAACGGTCCTATTGAAGCAGACATGCCCTTGCCCTTCCCCAGCCTTTCATCAGAAAGCCATAAGGGGGGCGTGCAAAATAAAGTCTACTCCAGGCCACGTTGTAACTTACGACCTTTCAGATTAGCAAATTCTTACCAGAAGTGATAAGTGGCAGATAAAATGCTATCAGCGTGTGATGACTGATCCACAGACCGTACGAACGTAGCCTGTCGCTTACTGACTGAAGCAAAGAGCCATACTTACCTGCCAGTTTTTTTTGTCTACGAATCGCCAAAGCACCGTTCCCAAAGTAAGGTAGTTTGAATCTAAATACTGAAAAATGTGAAGTCATTCACATGAGTAATAAAAGGAATCCACTTAAGTTCGGTTGCACGATAAATCACATAAATCTAAAGGCTGTAAATTCAATTAAATGGTTCAAGTGGCTCTGAGCACTATGGGACTTAACATCTGAGGTCATCAGTTCAAAAAGTGGTTCAAATGGCTCTGAGCACTATGAGACATAACTTCTGAGGTCATCAGTCCCCTAGAACTTAGAACTACTTAAACCTAACTAACGTAAAGACATCACAGACATCCATGCCCGAGGCAGGATTCGAACCTGCGACCGTAGCAGTCGCGCGGTTCCGGACTGAAGCGCCTATAACCGATCGGCCACCGCGGTCGGCTAAGTTCAATTAAACACTTAGTGATTAGAATTACGAATAACTTAAATTGGAACGATCACATAGGTTATGTTGTAGGGAAAACAAAGCAAATACTTCGGTTTATTGGCAGAACAGTTAGAAAATGCAACAGGTCTATTAAAGAGATTGACTGCACTACGCTTGTCCGTCCTCTTGTAGGGAACTGCTGCACGGTGTGGCATCCGTATCAGATAGGACTGACGGAGGAAATCGAAAAGGTTCAAAGCAGGGCGGTTCGTTTCGTACTATTGCGAATGGGGGTGGCAATCATTAAAAAAAAAGGCTTTTTTCGTTACGGCGGTATATACTCATGAAATTTCAGTCAAGAATTTTCTCCTCGGAATGTGAAAATATTTTGTTGGTGCCCATCTACATAAGGAGAACTGATCATTATAACAAAAATAAGAGAAATCACAGCTCGTACGGGAAGATTTAAGTGTTCGTTCCTCCCACGCATGTTCGAGAGTACATCTGTAGAGAAATAGCTCGAAGCTCGTTCGATGAACTCTCTGCCGGGCAGTTAATTGTGAATTGCAGATTACTCATCTAAATGTAGTTCACAAAAAGACATTGCGTCGAAGCGCTGAATGCCGAAGCAGCCTGCAAGAAATCGGGGTTGGCTGTAGTTGTATCCCTTGCACAAAGTGTAAGTTGAAGTGTTTGTTTCCACGCAGTGACAGTACCACCTGTCGATCGCTCCTCCAAAGTTTACCCTGGCGCACGGGCTATTGCGGACAAAACGGACTAAAAGTATAATCACTCACGTCTGCTCGTTGATATTCTGATAAAATGTTTGCTAGGAGATGAAGACACTCTTTCCAATAAATATTTGTCTTTCGAAGGTGTGACACTCAGCTCGTGTAGAGTCCCACACCTCACAATCAATCCATTTTCATTCTTTTGGAGCGGGAGAAATGGCGTGCGCTTGCCGCTGGCGCATAGTCGTGCGGAAATGTGGTGCTCACGTCACGCGAAACCTTCGCTGCGCTGCATTTACTTTTGCTTCCTATTAGCTAATGAATCTCCTTCCTGCAGTGGCCGCCCATGCTCAGTTTACTGTGGAATATACGTTTGACATACCGTTTCATCTACACGTACACAGGGCCGTTTCTACCAATAGGCAAAACTCGGCGGCCGCCTAGGGCGGCAGTATTTTAGGAGAAGCAAAGGGCGGAAAAAATTATTTTCGGATAAAGGCAAGGAAGGTAACATCGGGTTATTGTACGTCTTAATATCCCATGTTTGAAAATAAAAAAAATGCTGAAATTAATCAGTTATACCACGTAGCAATTGTTATACTATTCCCAATACTCCAGTGTTACAAAATTACTAATGTAAGAATTGAAATATAAATATAATTAACGGGTTTAATGTAAGGTGACAAGATTTTTGAGCACGACATCGAGGACCAAATGACATTTATCCTCAATTTCAATACAAAATTGAGGACAATTAGTTTTCAAAATGAGGACATAATTGAGGACAATGTCTCGCGTATTGTGGTAAAGACGAAGATTAGCAAAGAATTTATGAACCGAATCATGATTTTCCAGTACTCATACGACGACTCTGGTACTTTTGATGTAACATAAGTATAAAATAATAACAAAATACTCTCGTTCAGTGTATTACTTCTCATAAATGTTATATGTTACTCATAGGGGGCAGCACATAAAAACAACTTACGTTTTGATTTCGTACTGCAATGTCATTGTGGCTGAGTATAAGAAGAAACATGGAGCCAAAAATTTACTGTACAGATGACGGATATTCCAAGTCTAGTAACCTGGTTTGAAAAAAAACAGTTTAATGAAATGAACGTACTTAACAAAAGTTTTTTCTCCAGGTTTAACGTCCACCGCGTGCAATTCAATAGGCTATAAGGCGTCGACCGTCCCTAATTTAGAGCCAGTGCCTTTACATAAACACGATACCCATGCCTCCCAGGGATTCGAACCTGGACCCATCACGGAAGAAAGATCAGAAGCCAATCGCGTAGGCCACTCCGCCACAGCTAATAAAAACTGTAGCACCCTCAATATAACATGCAAATAAGACATTTATTTATTTAATCGCAAAAAGTGGATACTGGAAAGCTGAGAATTATTCCTCATTCCAAAAATATTTCAACTAAAACAGAAACGAAACAACATACAATTAACCGTAAGACCTAGTTTGGTGCTTCAGCATGTCTCCCATCAGCATAAATTAAATTCAAAGAAAAATTCGTTCACACCAGAAAATAGTTCCTAACCTTTATTAGTCCATTTTACACGCAGTTAAATAAAATAAATAATAGATGGCAAATTTCGTTGCACTGGTATATTCAGTTAGAGTTCTAGTTTAAAATGTTCAGCACAATCTTCCTGTTTCAATATCCTTGAGAAATCCAAAAAAATGAAGACAAAAGATAAGAAATTGAAGACATTGGCTGTTCTCAATCAGTTTTAGAGGAGTTGAGGACAAAGCATGAAAATTGAGGACTGCCCTAAAAAATAAAAACGTCTGGTCAGCTTAGTTTAAGGGAGACAGATGGTAGCAAAATAGAGGGAGAGTCATTTTTCAATTCTTGCCTAGGGCGGCAAAACACCTAGCGACAGTCCTGCACGTACAGTCATGCTCAAAAGTATCCGAACGACCTGAATTCCATTTCGCCTGATTCGCATGCAACCCCCATAACGCAGCTGTCTAGCAGGTTCTATAATCGCTCCTTGGTACAGTCGTTTGACTATTGAAAATGGTTACAACAAGTCACCACTATAAAGCACTGCTTTGTATCGCAATAACTCGAGATGTAAAGTAATACCAAGATACTGCAAGTATCAGGGAACACCTTATCACAGATAAGACTGTCCTTAAGGCTTGTAAGCTCGCATTTGTTGCAATAAATGATATACCTGAAATGTTACCACTCTCATTATTACGTCAGATAGGTAATGCACGTAGTAAGTTCGTCGTATTCATGGTTTACTCTTCAAAGTAACATATCGTACTTGTTATTTAACACAAATGACATTAAAAATTTACGTTATTCACTAGCAGCTAGTTGAGAATATGTATGAACTTCAAATGACACGACGAACCGCCGCGTTCTGCATATGGATTCAAACCCAGCTCATGGGGACTAAGATTTCGTGACTGACGGAATCTAACAGTCATTCCCGACTAGGCATATAGAGAGTGATATACCTCGATTTTAGACAGTATCAGTTAGCAAATATCAACTTTAAATTACATAACGTAAACATTTTTAACGGACGCGAATTCCTACCCAGCATCTATTGTCCTTGTTAACGAACTACGAGAGATGTTAAATATTGCTTCTTCACAAGTAACTTACTTGAAATGCCGTGAGGTAAAGCTTTGTGTTGGACAGGGATTCGAACCCAGAACCTAATCGGATTTTTATCGAAGCACAATCAACTGTGATATCGGAATTTCTCGGCAGCAGCTGGATGTTTTAACTGAAATGACGAAACGAAACATTACTTTTTTCCTTCCCAGGACTCCAACCCGGCATCTATCGCTGTTATATTCTAGAGAAAACGAACGTTAAATATGCGTTTGTTACACTAGCAGCGACATGTGAGCATGTTTGAACTAGAAATAATATGACGAAGAGTTCAGTGCTGACTGGGAATCGAACCCCACACATATCGTTGTTGACTACACACAAAGAGATGTCAGCTACCGAATTTTTCTCCACCAGCAGCTCGGGATAACATCCTTGAATTTACAGTGGTCTCTCAAATAGTTCTGTGTCTCACTGGGAGTCAAAAACGTCAGATATCGTTAGTGTTGACAACGAATGAAAATGCATTAAAAATCAAAATTATTTTTCACCAACAGATAGGTGTTCTCATGCTAGAGCCTTGATAATACACAATGAAAACTTTAGTGCCGGGTCAGGATTAGAACCTATTCACGCGTAATATGTGGAGATGTTGAGGAATCTGCAGTTTTGAACAAACAACAAATAGTAGTCGAGCTGTATTGTCACGAAGGGATCAAATTCCGCGTTAAGGGCGGTCTGAGTTGCATTCCCAGTCCAGAACCAATGTTTTCGACATATAGAAGTTCAAATAAAAATTTGGAATAAGTGTCCTGTGACCCTTCATAGCGTATGTTTCGTCGCTAGAAATAAATAACTAGTATAAGAAAGGTTACTGATGGTAGAGATCCCACATTCCGCCACTCCCGACTTTATTGTGGTTCAACCTAACGTCTACTTGTTAGATCATGTTTAATGTGAATTTCAGACCACAATGCAATTATACCTCCTTCATGTGTCTCTCCCTATTAAAAATAATCAGCAGCAGTTGGAATTGAACCCAGAACATCATCATAGTACCCTAGCATCAATCCAACAGACAACGAAATCATCTGCTCCAAAACTCATTTTTCTATCATAACTCTGTTGCGGCACACTCGATGAGAATTATGACACACAGGCTCCCTGTAGTGGTTTTCAGCATGTTCAGTACATTCATTTACTTGGTTGACCGAATCGCCATGAACTAGCTGCCTCGGCTACCCAGTGCATTCATACGACTCTATTTTGTAATCACCGCAATACAATCACGTAACTTCCATCTACACTTAACTGTCAACAGTGTAGGATGCAGAAATTTAAATAGTAAATGTTCCTTTCCATTTGAGCTACCCTATTGCGCTATCTGTTTGTTGAAAACGTCCTGCAGTGCAAAAGAAAAGCTGTAACTGTCTGACTCTCAGAAGTCTAGATCCGGCCATATGCATTATCTCAGAGCCCTGTGGAATGCGGAAGTTATGGAGGAACTGTTCTTGAATTCTAGAGCTGCTCTACTTGCATGACAGCTAGTAACGTAACGGTAAATGTTGTGCACCGTAGATAAGACGTCGCGAGTTATATTACATTCGCAGGTACATTTTTTAATACGCAATTCAGCTGTCTACTGAAGTTATCAATTTAATGGAACTTTGAACATAATTTCCTTCACTTCTCAACCCAAAATAGTCGCATGTGGAAAAAGGACATGTAATCAATAAATTGCATGTGCATTGTGAGACCGTTATAGATAACATCAGATAATTCCCGTATATCGTTGATGATTAATTTCTCTCTCATGTTTAGTATTGTGTTAAGAACATTAAAAGAAACCTTACGAAAATTGTGCACTGTATTATGAGAAATGAAATAAAACTAACCACGATAAACTTACGACGAAAGTCTGTTTTAATAATACTAAGTATCTGTACACAAGCGTGCCTCTATTGGCTCGAATTAGTAAAATACTACTCACTTAGATTTCGATTGGGTCTGTGTTTAATTGGTATGCTGTGTCATACTCAACAGGTATGCAAATGTGGCATTTCATAAATAAAGTTATGCATTCCTAGAAACCCAAAATTAGCTTGTCAGCAGCGCAAAGAGGCGCTACCTGTTGTGCAGCATTGTAAGATTTTCACCATTGCACTATGAGCTGAAAGTATTTTCTTGCGATTTCCTTATCGATGTTTGATCTGACTGCTTGTAGCTCTTTCACAGAAGGGACAAAACGTTACAGTCTGCGAGACTGGAACTGCAAGCCATAACAGACGCTTTCTCACAGGTCAGCACGTCCCCACAGAGCTAACGAACAGGTATTTGTTGCAGCTTCTTCTTACACAGCCAATAGTGGCTAGAACTCGTAAACCGCTATTTAAAGGACGAGATTAGTAGCGATTTCCACGTGCAACGGATTTCCGGGGCTGAAAACCGTAAATTTACAATCTTTTGTACACCTCAAGCGATAATAACTCAGATGATTCAATGGAAATTACAGGAAAAATCAAGTGAACTTTAAGGCTTAATTCCGTGCACACCAGGAAGTAACTCGTCGATCACAGAGTTAGCCAAACATACGTTGCCTTGTTGCCAAATCTCAGTTACAGCACCATCAGGAAGAAGACGAACCGATGTTATTCTACAGTGGGCTGGGAAGTGCCCATAGCTGTCGTTTCAGAGACGCAGCTGCTATGGCCTAGAATACGTAATGCGTCTTATTCGCAGTTCTGTAACTTGGTTTAGGGACTGGAGCGTAGTTACTAATCATACTCAGAACTGACTGCAACTGGCCGGAGTGGCCGAGCGGTTCTAGGCGCTACAGTCTGGAACCGCGCGACCGTTACGGTCGCAGGTTCGAATCCTGCTTCGGGCATGGAAGTTTGTCATGTCCTTAGGTTAGTTCTAAGTTCTAGTTCTAAGTTCTAGGGGACTGATGACCACAGAAGTAAAGTCCCATAGTGCTTAGAGCCATTTGAACCATTTGAACTGACTGCAAACCAAGCATCATAAATCAGTAACTCTCATAATTGTTTTTATATTTCTTTCGTAACTGTACTCAAAACTAAGAAACTCATTCACGGACGTTATCGTGCCTCGCCAATGGTCGAGCACACCAAACAAATAAAAAAAAAAGTGTGTATGTGTGTGTGTAGAGAGAGAGGTAGAAGAGAGAGAGAGAGAGAGAAAGAGACAGAGAGAGAGAAAGAGAGAAAATTAAAAAAGAATGAGAGAGAGGGTAAAAAATTGATGTATAGAAATTGAATACCGGTATGTAAGGGAATCTTTCATTAAAATGACACAGCCGCGTGGGATTAGACGAGCGGGCTCAGGCGCTGCAGTCATGGACTGTGCGGCTGGTCCTGGCGGAGGTTCGATTCCTCCCTCGGGCATGGGTGTGTGTGTTTGTCCTTAGGATAGTTTAGGTTAAGTAGTGTGTAAGCTTAGGGACTCATGACCTTAGCAGTTAAGTCCTATAAGATTTCACATACATTTGAACATTTGAAAATGACAAATTCCACATCATTACGAAATGTCATATTCATGATCTATGGAACAAGTATTAATCTAATCTAATCTAATCATATCACATTGCCGACTAGCCGTGAAGAGTCATGAATTACCGAAATTTTCGCTAGTTTCGGTAATCAAATCTAAACTTGAAAATAAAAGACGAGAGACACAAATTTTTGTGCCTGAGCGACAATTGAACCGCACTCCTATAGTTCTTCTTTATCGTCCACGAATATAGCTTAAGTATCAATTACTTACTCACCAACAGTAAGATGTGAGCGTGTTTGACCAGAAATTGTTGGCAACACATGAACAGACATTAAAAATGCACGTTAATTTTCACTAGCAGGCCGGTGTGCACGTGATAGGGCTTGAAATGGTTCAAATGGCTCTGAGCACTATGGGACTCAACTGCTGAGGTCATTAGTCCCCTAGAACTTAGAACTAGTTAAACCTAACTAACCTAAGGACATCACAAACATCCATGCCCGAGGCAGGATTCGAACCTGCGACCGTAGCGGTCTTGCGGTTCCAGACTGCAGCGCCTTTAACCGCACGGCCACTTCGGCCGGCTTGAAATGAAATTATCAATATTTTTGTACTGGATCATGAATCGGACCTACATACTTACCTTTGGAAGAGACCTAGAGGAGATTACAGTCTTGGAAAAAGGAACGAAATGATTGAACTACACTGTTCCGAGAGATTCAGATCCTCAAAAGGCGAGATGCGAATTCGAATCACAGTCCAGCACCAAATTTTTCAACGTCTCTAGTTCAATGAAGTACAAGTAAAATGAGAGCCCTGTTCCTTTAAATGGCTATCGGTTCATCAAATAAAATAAAATTTTCCTATGTAAGTAAGTTTACTGGCGACAGTATTTGTGTTTACCATGACCTCCACCCAAGTCATTTCCCAACGTAAACCGGCTCTGCCCAGTTCAGAATGAAGGAACGTGATGTTTAATGCGGATTCTGGATTATAACAGCTTTATCTTGAGGTTACCAGAGGTAAAGCAAATCTGTTCGTGCCTCTTAAAAGTAAATGCCTGAAACCACGCATTGCACTTGTGATAGTTCGTCCCACCAGACCAGTGCTGCCTTTCCCAGCCCCAGGAGTGTGCTGTAACGGATGATGTGCTTAGCTTACAAAGTTGGTCACGGTGGAAAGAATGCGAGTCTATTAAATGGTTAAGTAGAAGCAAGCTTCTGACGCGGAGATTATGCTACTCTCACGTCAGCAGGATGTAAAGACTCTTCTAGGCATCATAACCTCGATGTGAAGCCATTTTGGAATTTTCATTAATTCAGCAAATTTCTTAGTTCGAGAAAAAAGTGTGAAGTTACCGGATAATTCGATTATTACCGTCATTATTACTAAGATTTTCTTCATACCACTGCTGGAACACATGTGCTTGAAGATCATTTAAGGCCTTTTGGTTATTATAGAAGTAGTTGCCCAAGAACAGGTTCTTTCCCTATCTGAATCCTTTTCATGTTAATATCAAACAGCAGCAATTACTCGTAGATTACATTAAAACTAAAGTAATTGATGAACATGTTACTTGATAACAAAAACGCGCTGCCTTTCTTCATTTACTTGCGCCTAGAAATGGCTGTCGAATACTGCATTCCGATATACGTCGCTGTCAGCTGGCTTAGCTGAAGGAATTTAGTTTCTTCTTAAATCGTCTTATGCAGCAACGTTCACAGATATCTCAAATAGGAAAAGCTCTTTATCCAGGTACGAAGGTTGTAAGACAAACTTCCCACAGTTTGTGTCACGTTGAATTTTTCGTCTGATAACACTGAGTAAGTGTTTTGTCTAAGAGGTATCACAAGTAGAATTCCTGTAGCTGTGGGAATCATTGGTTGAAAACGAGTTTGACACCAGTGGGAATAGCACTGCTAAATATTCAAAATGATTGTCAACCTAAGTTTGAGTTCATCTACAAATTGAGGCGTATTTATAATATTGAAGCTAGACTGTATATCCTTGTCTTCCTTGCGTGGGCATCGGTAGGCGTTTACACACACGTATACGATTGTAATCCCCAAAGTAAGGTCTCCTAAGGGGCACGCAAGTGCCAATGCAGGCACAAACGAGATATCCCTAATTTTAATGCCAAGCAGAAACCATAGTAGTAGCTGCATGGTGGCAAAGTGATAGAGAGCAACACTCTGTTTATGAGGGTCTCGGGTTCAATCCCTCATCGCGCCCACGATTTTTATGTGCCATTTTACACTTATTTTCCCTTGGGCACTGTTTGTTGATGTGAAAAATGTCGAGTTGCACTGTGGTCCGAAAGCCACGTTAAACTGTAGGTTCCCCTATTAACTGGCTAGGCAAGTCAACTCAAAGGTCGGATGAAGGCAAAGGCATACCACCTCTAACAAGACCGTGCCTATTAAAGCACTGTGGTGTTCAAACCACTCTTCCGACTGATGACTGCTTTACTTTCTATGGGTTCCAAAATTAATTATCTTCGGGTTATTAACATTTTTGTGCTTTCATGGTGTAGCTTTGATACCAGTAAACGTAAGTAACCGGCCGAGCACTGTCACCGTTCGAGTTGTCAAGGTGGTAGACGAGGATGCTGTCGACCCCAGTTACAGTCTTGGTCATGGCTATGTTTCAGTCGAATACCTCTATGTGACTTTCTGCGTATTTCAAGATATACTTTTATGCATTTGGTACGCATCCAAATTTATATCCGATAGAGCTGTATTTAGCAACATGAATGAGATATGTTTTCCGTGCAATATATCGGACAACACGTCAGTGCAGCTAGATTTCGTTTGTGTGTTGCACATCGTGTAAGAAATATTTGCGTTTTGCTTGTTTCTGTGATAGCTTTAACCCTACTGAATGCGAGCAAGCTCACGAATAGACTGTCAATAAATGGAATTACGCAATAATACACTTAAAAGTTGTATTTTTGCATTATGTTTCGCAATGAAAATAACTGTAAACGGGTTGTATGCCTACCTGCTTATTATTCGCGTTTCTCGATGCTTGCCTCAAAAAATAAAAATAAAGAGAGAGAGAGAGAGAGACAGAGAGAAAACAAATGCATTTCAAATATCAGCTTGGGGACGCCATGTTTATCTCGTGATGTAAAGCAAGGATAGTTGATAGGTAATATCTCGTTGTACTAACGATATGTATGGCGACAGGGTCCTTTCTTTTCTCTCTGCTAACAACCAGAACGGAATTCAGTATCAAAGAGGTAAGAACACCTATGCAGTGGGCCAATTAAACACTCAACCTTTCTTGGTTATTTTGTTAATCGTCTGTAATGCAGTAAACTTCCTTGATTACTAATTTGTTATTACTACCATTTTTATTGTTATTCGTTACCTCACAACAGTTTTCCTATCACTCATTGCTGCCGATGCACGTAACGAATGGATCAGGATCAATGGAATGTGGGATGTTTCGTCACGGAGAATATACACATTTATCTCGGCGTCTTGTGCCAGGGTAATATGAAAATCTCAATAAGAGAAGACGACAACGGGATGCCGGTGATGCTGGCAATAACACCCAACTATTTCTGTCGACTTAACACGATAACTACAGACAAATTGGCGTCTCACTGTATCTCGATTATAATTCGTTAGCCATCTTGCGACCTCGTTTTAATACCTCGTGGGACCAGGCATAATATTTTGCTTTTTGAACACTGAACAATAACACACAAAGATAGTAGATGGAAGGATACAAAGAAACAAACAGACTCATGGGTGTGGATCCAGTTCATCACTAGAAGACCAAACAAGAGGGAAACATTACGAAAGCAATGAATACACTGGTTAGTATGCATTATTTGTACAGATCTGGAGATGAAAATACGCAGATCTACACAGTTCCCGCATCTGCACTCTAGTTTCTGTCTTAATGGGCATAATTTTTAGTTTCTTCTTTTCTGAATTTTCAGATGAATTGATTATTATGTGGTACAGAATAATTCTTACAGTTTCCATTCGTACCAACATTTTTCTACGTTCTCGCGCAGTTCGTGAAATTCTACTTGTATGATCACAAGACAGCACATAGATGCAATCGATTTCGAGGCGCAAAGTGTTTGTGATCTTACTTTTCGTGACACATGGGCAAAGTTGATTTCCAAAGACTTTTTATTGTACTGAAATAATCCTTTGTCACAAAGTAACAAGGTAAGTGTTTTATTCGTATATATTTTGTGGGAAACTGTAATCGTGATGGAAGATTACACACCTGAATGTTTGACACAGCTGGTTGGAGAAAACGCTGCATATTAACCGGACCCCGCGCCTCCTCTCCATATCCTCCTATGACATGAGCACGGGATTCTCCTACCATAACGCTACAGAGCTGTTCCTAGCACAGTTGAGAATTGGCAACATTGTCACATATTGGTACATATGGTACTGAAATGACTCGCTAAATTTACTTGATATTCCCTTTCCATTTGAATGACTCGTGCTATATAATCCTCATATAATCTAAGACACTGAGACAGAAAATTCAATTTTTTGGCTAAAGAAATTCAATTCTTCACGTAAGTGGCAACTTTTATTATCTATCACGATGCATTATGAGGCTGAGCGACCAACACCATGATGAGAGTGGCGTGCTGGCAGCAGTGTGTCTGTAGCCCCTTGGTACCACCCATGTCTCATGTCGCAACAGTTCAAGGAATCGTCAATTCTAACTGTGGTAGGGGCCGGCTTGTGCGAGCTTTTTTTTCTGATTTATTTGATGGGGCTGCGAATTTCCAGAAAAAATTCGGTAACGAAATCAGGAGAAAACCTTTACAAATCAAGTCCTCTTGGTAGCTCGACACAGTAAGTTCTGTTAATGGTCATAGATCGCAGCTTTCTGACTGCCAAGCTGCTTCACAATACAAGCGTCTCTGAAGAAATTCGAATCGACCATCAGTGATACGAAATTCAGTACTGTTCTTCACCTAAGACTCACATGCCAGGGTGTTAAGTATGAAGGAAAGGAACCTCTTGGCTACCACAGGGCCTCTATACTAAATTTCCACAGTAGCAATTAGGAACTCTCTGCAGACATTTGATAACAGCGGCTCAAGGAACTTACTTTTTCTCTGCGTAGCGTCAAATATGGGCAATTTTGTCGCATTAAATCCAATTGAATATTTTATCACTTTTGAACAGCGTTCACTTCTCCATTATTTAATGTATGGACCTCAAAACAAGCAATTTGCCTTAGTAGCTATAGAGCAGGTTCTCAAAAGTATTGACACATTTTATCACTTTTGAACAGCGTTCACTTCTCCATTATTTAATGTATGGACCTCAAAACAAGCAATTTGCCTTAGTAGCTATAGAGCAGGTTCTCAAAAGTATTGACACAATGTTTCACATCCATTTACCATAGGGAATCAAAGAAAGAAGCCAAACACATTACATTGCATTTACTCTCTGTGCCTTGACCAACACATATGAATCCATAACAAAAATAAATTATTTGAAGGATCTCCTGTGAAAGGAAAAAGAACAGGATGTGACACTTTAATTATAGTGCACTGGATCAGAAACAATGAAATTAATTGTGTGCCACATTGATCTATTGCATACTAGTGTAATAAAATACTCATCAAATAAAAACGGTTTTGTGCCTCCATTGCTATCGAGTGTGAAACACAAATCGTAGACAGATTTTATGGGTCACCACTCAACAATATTAAAGCTTTTACACCATCAAGAGTGAGGAGTGGAGCAGATGTCTGCAGAAGGCGAGGCAGCACTGTGCCAGCAGCAAACAGGTACCAAAGAACTCAGACGCAAGCGGTGTTCAGAGGCAGATGGTCGGCCAAGAAATTTCTCGCTAAAATATTGTTGAACCAAACTGTTATTACCAATGTGACAGAAAGCGAAATATATTGTAGATTCCCTTGAATTATACTCATAGCTCCAGCACCGAGAGGAAAGGGCCGATAAAAATTTAGTCGACATGTGCTTTTGGTTACAAGACGTCGTATTTGCTAGTCTCTCATTTTACCTTAAGACTAGGTGGTAGAAAAGAGTGAGGTACTCAGACTGCAGTCCAGAGTTCCTCCGGGAAGTGCAGCAGTCTACAATGTTGCCAGATCGAGCATATTGCCGAATATAGAATTCATAGGGGAGCACGACTGTATTGCCCACCTTATGTGAACGACTTCTCTAAGAATGTATCTACAACACATATTGCATGCTTAAGTACCAGAAGAATAAAAAAAAACAAAATTAGTTTATGAGAGCAACATTAACTATAGCGTTCTAAGTATTCATTGTATTGTATACGTGTGTGTCAATGCCATCCAATGGCCACTCAAGGAAGACAAGAATACACAGCCTAGCTTCAATATGATAAATACACCTCAGTTTGTGGATGAACTCAGACTTAGACTGATAATCATTTTGAATATTTAGCAGTGCTATTCCCACTGTAGTTAATCTCGTTTTAACAGATGATTCCCACAGCCACAGGAACACTACTTGTGATACCTCTTAGACAAAATACTTACGCAGTGCTATCAGACGAAAAGATCAACGTGACACAAACTGTGGGAAGATTGTTTTACAACCTTTGTACCGGGATAAAGAGCTTACCTATTTGAGATATCTGTGAACGTTGCTGCATAAGACGATTTAAGAAGAAACTAAATAGCTTCAGCTAAGCCAATGTTTAAAGAAATCGTTTTAACAACACTAAATCGTGGTTTGTGAATTGTTTACCGGCCGTACTCCGCCGCATTTCGTTGGTTGGAAGGCAAAAAGCTTACTGACAAATTTCACAGAAGGAAAAGGGGGACGAAATGTCTCCCACTGGTAGGTAATGTAATTCTCTTTAAATGATTACAAAATCAGGTAAAACGAACAGTGAGGTTGTCAGTATAATGTTGGACCGCCCAGAGCCCGTTTAGGTCATGCATATTGTATACAGAAGTGGAAGAGAGAGCACCACTAAATTCTACAATCCGTATGAATTGCATACACTCAGAAATTACTGTTACAGTGTACTTATAGAGCCCAATGAGTAAATTGCATATTTTCCGGTGAGAAAGAGCACTGGCAATCAGTCTTTGCTACATTAGGTTACTTAAACTGGTGTTACTCTGAGCTAGAATTTATCGTCAGCGACTAAGTGTAAGGACAATGAGTCGGATGCGGGTTTAGCAACTGTGGAATACTTTCCTACATTATAGTAGCGAATATTAAATATGCACTAATATTGCGAAAATTTTGAACTTGGATAGCTTAGAATGAAAATCTTTTTGTTTATTGCAAAGGAAAACAATTGATTTTCTAAAACATTCTCCGTCATACACAACTTGAAACAGGTCACGTCAGCCAAATCATATGGAAGAGCTGACAGCGACGTACATCGGAAGGCAGTAAGACCCTTGACTTTTGGTTTGGCAGTAATCGACAGCAATTTCTAGGCGCAAGTAAATGAAGAAACGCAGCTCGTTTTTGTTACCAAGCAACGTCTTTTTCAATTACTTTAGTTTTAATGTAATCTACGAGTAATTGCTGATGTTTGATATTAACATGAAAAGGATTCAGACAGGGAAAGAACCTGTGCTTGGGCAACTACTTCTATAATAACCAAAAGGCCTTAAATGATCTTCAAGCACATGTGTTCCAGCAGTGGTATGAAGAAAATCTTAGTAATAATGACGGTAATAATCGAATTATCCGGTAACTTCACACTTTTTTCTCGAACTAAGAAATTTGCTGAATTAATGAAAATTCCAAAATGGCTTCACATCGAGGTTATGATGCCTAGAAGAGTCTTTACATCCTGCTGACGTGAGAGTAGCATAATCTCCGCGTCAGAAGCTTGCTTCTACTTAACCATTTAATAGACTCGCATTCTTTCCACCGTGACCAACTTTGTAAGCTAAGCACATCATCCGTTACAGCACACTCCTGGGGCTGGGAAAGGCAGCACTGGTCTGGTGGGACGAACTATCACAAGTGCAATGCGTGGTTTCAGGCATTTACTTTTAAGAGGCACGAACAGATTTGCTTTACCTCTGGTAACCTCAAGATAAAGCTGTTATAATCCAGAATCCGCATTAAACATCACGTTCCTTCATTCTGAACTGGGCAGAGCCGGTTTGCGTTGGGAAATGACATAGGTGGAGGTCTTGGTAAACACAAATACTATCGCCAGTAAACTTACTTACATAGGAAAATTTTATTTTATTTGATGAACCGATAGCCATTTAAAGGAACAGGGCTCTTATTTTACTTGTACTTGATTGAACTAGAGGCGTTGAAAAATTTGGTGCTGGACTGTGATTCGAATTCGTATCTCGTCTTTTGAGGATCTGAATCTCTCAGAACAACATAGTTCTATCATTTCGTTCCTTTTTCCAAGACGGCAATCTTCTCCAGGTCTCTTCCAAAGGTAAGTATGTGGGTCCGATTCATAATCCAGTACAAAAATGTTGATAATTTCATTTCAAGCCCTATCACGTGCACACCGACCTGCTGGTGAAAATTAATGTGCATTTTTAATGTCTGTTCATGTGTTGCCAACAATTTCTGGTCAAACACGCACACGTCTTACTGTTGGTGAGTAAGCAATTGACACTTAAGCTATAGTCCTGGACGATAGGAGTGCGGTTCAATTGTCGCTCAGGCACAAAAATTTGTATCCTTATTTTAGATTCAAACACTTAGCAGCTGGTAAGAAAAACCGATGCGTAACATTTGATTGTACTTAGTTAACAATCCGATTACGTGTTGGGTTCGTATCTCCGTCTCAGAACTTCATATCTTTAAATGCATACACACTTTGTTGCTTGTGAATGGAGGTATATCAGACATCTTTCGTCGTTAGTTAACAGGGATGAAAGGGTCTTGATTTGAGTCCCGGTTTATTACAAAAACTGTCGTCTTTTATTTTCAGGTTTACATTTGGTTACTGAAATTAGCGAAAATTTCGGTAATTCATGACTCTTCACGGCTAGTCAGCAATATGATATGATTAGATTAGATTAGATTAATACTTGTTCCATAGATCATGAATACATTTCGTAATGATGTGGAGTGGGTCATTTTCAAATGTTCAAATGTATGTGAAATTTTATGGGACTTAACTGCTAAGGTCATGAGTCCCTAAGCTTACACACTACTTAACCTAAATTATCCTAAGGACAAACACACACACCCATACCCGAGGGAGGCTCGTACCTCCTCCAGGACCAGCCGCACCGTCCATGACTGCAGCGCCTGAGACCGCTCGGCTAATCCCGCGCGGCTGTGTCATTTTAATGAAAGATTCCTTTACATACCGGTATTCAATTTCTTTACATCAATTTTTTACCCTCTCTCTCATTCTTTTTTAATTCTCTCTCTCTCTCTCTCTCTCTCTCTCTCTCTCTCTCTCTCTTCTCCCTCTCTCTCTCTCTCTCTCTCTCACACACACATACACGCATTTTTTTTTATTTGTTTGGTGTGCTCGACTATTGGCGAGGCACGATAACGTCCGTGAATGAGTTTCTTAGTTTTGAGTACAGTTACGAAAGAAATATAAAAACAACTATGAGAGTTACTGATTTATGATGCTTGGTTTGCAGTCAGTTCTGAGTATTATTAGTAACTACCCTAAACCAAGTTACAGAAATGCGAATCAGACGCATTACGTATTCTAGGCCATAGCAGCTGCGTCTTTGAAATGACAACTATGGTCACTTCCCAGCCCACTGTAGGATCACATCTGTTCGTCTTCTTCCTGCTGGTACTGTAACTGAGATTTGGCAACAAGGCAACGTATGTTTGGCAACTCTGTGATCGACGAGTTACTTCCTGGTGTGCACAGAATTAAGCCTTAAAGTTCAACTGATTTTTCCTGTAATTTCCATTGAATCATCTGAGTTATTATCGCTTGAGGTGTACAAAAGCTTACAAGCCTTAAGGACAGTCTTATCTGTGATAAGGTGTTCCCTGATACTTGCAGTATCTTGGTATTGCTTTACATCTCGAGTTATTGCGATTCAGAGCAGTATTTTATAGTGGTGACTTGTTGGAACCATTTTCAATAGCCAAACGACTGTACCAAGGGGCGATTGGAGGACCTGCTAGACAGCTGCGTTATGGGGGTTGCATGCGAATCAGGCGAAATGCAAGTCATGTCGTTCGGATACTTTTGAGCACGACTGTACATACGTAGTCGACAAACCTGCAGATGCAGAAGCTACTTTTTATCACAACATGCTGATAAATGTTCTTTTCGTTCATTTCGAGAGTTTTCTGTGGACGTAAAAGTGACTACATGCATCTGAAAATGTTGTGATTAGGCTAATTTTATATCAACTGATGCTGATTTTGAGTAAGTATTTAAGGAAACCGAACAGCTAAAGTGATCGGTCTCCTATCCGACCCCAGGGCAGAAGCAGTGTGCCCAATCTGTCTGCTTATGGAACAAATTCTGAACGCAAGTGTATGTAATGTCGAAGGAACACTGCATCTTCCCTCTGAATAACACAGGCACTGCAATACCGTATTTAACCATCGACAGCGGGCAAGAGACTTTCAGCTCTAATGTCTCCCCTGTACGGGAATATACATAATAAATGTACGAGCGCAGGTTGTAAACATATGGTTGACCAGATATGCAAGTTTGGGTCTCGAAGTGGGTCGTGCACGGATAGCCTTATGGTACCGGCACAGTAGCTTCGCGTGTTCGGTCACAGGGCTGGAAAAAAAAAAAAAAAAAAAAAAAAACTGAGTGAAGGAAACAAACATGAACTTGAACGGTTGTCATGTGATGTCCACCACGATCAATAACGAACAAAATGAAAAAAATGCTAAGACGACCGCGGGCGACAAGCGGGAAATTCCGATTCGAGTCCCGGCCCGGCACAAATTTTCATTGGCGTCATTCCATTATAAAGCTGATGATTGTCCATATTTGCAACTGCGAATATACTTCATTGTACCTCATTTTTTTACCCCACCGTGTACAGTCATTGTGCTAGCTGTAGTACTTGGTGATTTCGTGTGCTTTTTTACAACCACCCTCCGCAATGCACGAAGGTGCCCGTCCATCAGTACATCACGTCTGCCTGGTTTTGGTTTAGCTGTGGTTCTTTCTATTTCGTCGAACAGGCCTCGGGAGGCCCAACGGTACCGCCCGATTGCCGTGTCATGCTCAGCCGACAGGCGTCAGTGGATGCGGATATGAAGGGGCGTGCAGTCAGAACACCGCTCTTCTTCCTCATCATCAGGAGTCGACTCGGGCAGCTTACGAAGGGTTGATATGTCCCTCATAGACTAGTTACTCAGGTTAAATCCAATGACTGGTCGACATTCGAACTGACCGAGCCATCCTGCTGTTACTGTTTCTCTACTGAAAAAAAAAAAAAATATCGAGGCCTCCCGTAGTGGCCGAGCGGTTCTAGGCGCTACAGTCTGGAACCGCGCGACCGCTACGGTCGCAGGTTTGAATCCTGCCTCAGGATGTGTATGATGTCCTTAGGTTAGTTAGGTTTAAGTAGTTCTAAGTTCTAGGGGACTGATGACCACAGCAGTTAAGTCCTATAGTGCTCAGAGTCATTTGAACCATTCTGAAAAAACAACTATGCTCTCCGCCACCTTTTATACTGGCGGGTCCGCCAGATGTCAATTTCACATTACATAGTGGTGTCTGGATACTTTTGATCAGATAGTGTATATGGATCTACTGAATATTCCTCACCAAAAACTGATTCTTGGAATTTCGTTAATGAATATTCTCGTAACAGCTAACTCTGCCTTATTTCTCTAAGACTCTCTCGTGGATCAAATCAATTTGCGGCCATTTCTGCTGACCTCCTGCCTACAGATTCGAAAGAAGGAGGGAAGGAAGTTTATGGTTTAACTTCCCGTAGACGGAGAGTCACAGGCTCGAAATGGGGAATGATGGTGAACAAAATCAGTTGTCTCTTTTTCAAACGGATCTTCCCGATATTTGCCGTAGGCTGCTTTAGGAAATCTGTACTTGAACCGCCGTCCTACGGAACTGGAATCCAGTGTCTTATTACTGAGTCATATCGATGTGGTTTAGATTTGCAGTTCCCTGTTACTTGAACCAATTTGTATTTACCCTTATACGCTTAAAATATTTCCCGATTGTTTCTGTGAAGCAGTTATATTCTTGACGAGTTGTCGTTTCTAGAAGCAAACCATTTGCTTTACTCGTGTGGCTATGTGATTCTTGTGTGTCATGTCACTATAAATTTTTACTCGCAGGTATTTGTCTACTTGCATTATTCGCTACTATGATAGCAGATACTGCACTCATACGATGAAACTCCTATGTTATGGACTATGACCCGTTGGGAAATATCGAATCAGACCTAAATAATATATCCGTTCAGTTTTCGCCGTTAAGATCTACCTTAAACTAACTTACGCTAAGAACAACACATACACTCATGCCCGAGGGAGGACTCGAACCTCCGACGGGGGGAGCCGCGCGGACCGTTACAAGACGCAGCTGTGGAAATATAGTCTCAATTATGCGACTGGATTCGTGATATCCTGTCAGAGAGATCACAGTTCGTAGTAACTGACGGGAAGTCATCGAGTAAAACTGAAATGATTTCTGGCGTTACCCGTGGTAGTGTTACAAGCTCTCTGCTGTTCCTTATCTATATAAATGAGTAAGGAGACAATCTTAGCAGCCGTCTCAGGTTGTTTGCCGAAGATGCTGTCGTTTATCGTCTAGTAAAGTCATCAGAAGATTAAAATAATTACAAAACTATTTAGAAACGATATATGTATGGTGCGAAAGTTGGCAATTGACCCTAAACAATGAAAAGTGAGAGGTCGTCCGAAAAATACTAAAAGGAGTCCGTTGAACTTCGCTTACACGTTAAATCAGTCAAGTCTAAAGCCCTCAAGTTCAACTAAATACCTAGGAATTACAATTACGAACAACTTAAATTGGAAAGAACACATAAAAATGTTGTGGGGAAGGCAAATCAAAGACTGAGCCTTTCTTGGCAGAATACTTAGAAAACGTAACAAATCTACTAAAAGGACTGCCTACACTACGCTTGTCCGTCTCTTTTGAAGTACTGCTGCACGGTCTGTGATCCTTACCAGATAGGATTAATGGAGTCGAGAAAGCTCAAAGAAGAGCAGCACGTTTTTATTATCGCGAAATAAGGGAGAGAGTGTCACAGACATGGTACAGGATTTGGGATGGACATCATTAAAACAAAGACTTTTTTCGTTGTGGCAAAACCTTTTCACGAAATTTCAATCGGAAACTTTCGCCTCCGAATGCGAAAATATTCTTTTGACGCCGACCTACACGGTGAGAAACGCTCATGTATTTGCTCTTGTACCTCCTTGTTGTTGGTTCCCCACACCACAATACTAAGGGCAAATAGCAATAACTTCATCTCCCTTCCTCTATGAGCTTCTTTTGTCTCTTTCACAGTTTCATCCATTAACATTATAAATTCCTTGTCTCAAGCTCATAACATTCCTAAACCAATCTGGAAAGATTTATAGGATGAACCAATAAATCAATTGTAAATCCTTCGAATTTGAGTCTAACCACAGCTGAAGGTTTTGTCATTCATTGCTTGCAGGATTTCCGTTGTTTGTTTTCCAAGTATTTTTCATTAACCCTGTGGAAGTAGTAAAAATTACCCAAAGTTTTACTGGTGACAAGATAAATTATTTTCTGTGGTGTGTATGCTTTTAAATAAAGTAAGGTATAACATTCAGTGGCTATTCCCTAAAGTACCATATACAGTTTGATGAAAATGTTTATGTATGTTCTGATACCACATTTAAATTGAAAACATTGTTCAAAGTGTCCCCGTTTGATTGTACATGAAATTCTATTTACTTATACTATAGTAAGATTTTATTACTATCGGACAGTCATGGGCGAAACTGTGCATCATTGCTAAATGAATTTTTGAAACCCAAGTACTACACATCATCTGTTGTTAAACCAAATGCATGCCTCAGTGGTGTAGTTGAAGGGGCATCAGATCTTACTAGTGATTTCAATTTGGACGATGCAGTTATTATCCTTGCAGGAATAAATGACATTCGTAAGAAAAACAACTTTATTCCAGACTTAGAAAAGTTGACTGCAGCACTTGATCATACAAAGCTATTGTTATGTACCGTTCCCTACTGTTATGACAAGCCAGAAGTCAACGAAACAGTGTACAGATTTAATGAATATATAATGAATTTGTCATCTAATTTTGTTAATGTGAAAGTAATTGATGTCAATTTATTCTTGCAAAGGCCTGATTACACTAATCATGGACTACACCTGAACAAAACAGGAAAGCTCAGACTGTGCAGGAACATTGCTTCATCAGTATCAAACCCATGGAAACGGTGTGATGTAGTAAAAACACTTACAACCAGCTCTGCAAGAAAGGTCAGATTTTGTACCGGTACTGTAGAAACCAATTCATGCCAAGATAGACAGGGAACCAATGTGAATACAAGAAACAGATGTATAGCTGTGTCTCACCCTGTCACTGCCAATGACATATTAATACCATATGATGAAGTTCCACCCAAAGAACCTCAAGGACTGGAATATAATTCCGATGCAGTATCTCCAAGGATAAAAGGTAATCCCCGATTTTCTACGAGAGAAAGAAGAATTCCAAAAAGAAACAGTGATTTTTTATGGCCAGCACCCACCAGACCTCGCCAACGACATCTAGTGAACAAATCTCCAGCTGCGACATAGGTCTTAATGTATCCAACACAGTTTTGAGTGCAACGGGGACTAACGGTGTTAATGGACAAGCAGACCAGCAGAAGGACAGTAGAGGTAGCTATAAGAATCTTATTATTCTTCATCAAAATATCAGAAGTCTCAAAAGTAAATTAGAGTTTTTATCTGTAAATTTAGGGGACATGGACACTGTTGACCGTCCTCATGTTTTATGCCTTACTGAGCATCATGTAACAGTTGGAATTGATGGGCTGCAGCTTGATGGGTATGATCTAGCTACTCATTACTGCAGAACAAGTAAGGAGAAAGGTGGTGCTGTAATTTATATAGACAGTAAAATCATTTATAAATCTTTAGATCTAAGTAAGTATTGTGTAGATCAACATTTTGAAGTTTGCGGGACTGAAATTTCTGCAAAGGACATGTTACTTACTGTGCTTGCAATTTACAGAGCTCCAGCAGGGAAGTTTTGCATCTTTATGAATAAGTTAGAATCTCTTTTGACCAAATTGTTCTCTAAAACTAGAAATTTAATAATTGTAGGTGACTTTAATGTCAACTTCTTAACTGATAACAACCTCAAAACTGACCTGGACCACTTAATGAATTCTTACAACTTGGCTGCGATGGTTACCTGGCCCACCAGAGTTACAGAAAATTGCAAGAGCCTTCTAGATAATATTTTCATTGACAAGAATAGAGTCAACAGTGCTAGTGTGAGCAAAGTAATTTATGGCCTGTCTGACCATGATGGACAACTTCTGAAAGTAAATAACATCAGTTTGTGCAATAAAATCTCCCACACCTATAGGTCCTATAGATGTATAAACACTGAAACTGTGTCTGCCTTTAACGACTATTTGTCACAGATAGATTGGGAGCCAGTGTACAGCACATCAGATGTTAATGATAAATTTAACCTTTTTTTAAATGAATTTATATCTGTATTTGAAATGGCTTTCCCAAAAAAAACTGTCAGAAAGAACAATGAGGTTTCTTCCAGTAAACCATGGATTACTGGAGGTATAAAAATTTCTTGCAGGACTAAGAGGGAGTTACATGCCTCACTAAGAGTATCAAATGATCCCCTTGAAAGGTCTCATTTTAAGTTATATTGTAAAATTTTAAAAAGGGTGATAAACAAATCCAAGAGCCTGTATATTAAGTCTGAAATTGATAAATCTGAGAACAAAATAAAAGCAGTTTGGAATGTTATAAAGAGAGAGTGTGTCAAGAGTAACAAGAATGTTAATACCACAGAGATAAGCTATAAGGATGAGGTTATTCATAATCCTGTAACAGTTTCCAACATATTCAACAATCACTTCATAACTGCAGCAGAACAAATAGGTTGTAACGGTTCCTTAAATGCTGCTACGCATTTATTACACAGAGCTAACCCTAACACATATGACCCAATTTGTATTGCCCCAGTTACTATTACTGAAGTTAAAAATACCATCAAGGCCTTAAAAAATAAAAATTCCACTGGTATTGACAACATTTCACCAAAAATACTGAAGCATTGTAGTGACCACATATGTCAAGTCCTGTGTCACATTTTTAATGAGTCTATCCAGCAAGGTGTTGTCCCAGAGAGATTAAAGCTTGCCGTTGTGAAACCACTTTTCAAGAAGGGTGACAAAACTAATTTATCTAACTACCGTCCAATATCACTACTAAGTAGTTTCTCAAAAGTATTAGAGAAACTAATGTATACAAGAATTGTAGAACATCTTAACAGCCACAACATACTCAACAGAAACCAGTTTGGTTTCCAAAAAGGTAGATCAACTGAGCAGGCTATTTTTTCTCTCACAAATGAAATTTTAGAGTCAATAAATAATAAAATGTCACCTATTGGAATTTTTTGTGACTTGTCTAAGGCCTTTGACTGTGTGGACCACAACATTCTCTTACATAAGGCTAATTTTTATGGCTTGCGAGGTAGCATTGGTAGATGGATAGAATCATATCTGCAAAACAGAAAACAGAAGGTGATAATTAATGGTGCCAATGATAGTCCCATTTCTTCTGATTGGGGCACATTAAAGTGTGGTGTGCCTCAGGGGTCCATCCTAGGACCTTTGCTTTTCCTTATCTTCATCAATGATCTCCCACTTTGCACAGACACCGAGTGTAAATTTACTCTTTTTGCCGATGACACCACTATTCTGCTTGAAAGTCGAACTAACAGTGACCTAGAAAATAAATGTAATGCTGTACTCGTTGACATCCTACACTGGTTTAAGTGCAACGGACTAACTCTAAACATTCAGAAAACTCAGTATATGCAATTTCACACATCTCAACAAGAAAATGAAGTATGCCACTTAAACTGTGGTAACCAAAATATACTACACTGTGAATCATCTAAGTTCTTGGGCATTCTAATTGATGGCAAGCTGAACTGGTCTGAGCATATCTTAGACCTACATAGAAGGCTCAGTGTGGCAACTTATGCTCTGCGTGTAATCACCCCCATTGGTGATGAGGACGCTACTAAAGCTGCCTACTTTGGTTATTTTCATTCTATCATGTCGTATGGCATAATATTTTGGGGCAACAAGCCTTTAGCCAAAAAAATATTTACTGCACAGAAGAGAGCTGTTAGAATCATGAGTGGTGTTCATCCAAGATATTCTTGCAGAAGTCTGTTTCATAAGTTACAAATATTAACACTTACCTCTCAATTCATATTTTCTTTGATGATTTTTGTTTCTAACAACCTATCTCTTTTTAAAACTAATAGTGAATGTCATGATCATAATACTAGGTCTAAAAATGATCTACACAGGGATCTGAAACATTTAAGTCTTGTTCAGAAAGGTGTTCATTATTCAGCCACAAAAATTTTCAACTCCCTTCCATCAGGTATTAAAGATCACATTAATGTCTTACCTACTTTTAAATGTAAATTGAGAGAATACCTAATGGTAAATTCCTTCTATTCTCTTGATGAGTATCTACAGATAAAGCAATGATTTTTTATACTGATAAAAATTTGTTTGCTATAGATCACATTAACTGTTTAATTTGGAAAATGTACTATATTTCCTTTTTAGGTATTGTTTTATATTACTTGAGCTATACCTTTGATTTGATTTTAACCTACAAACCTATTCATAATCTTATGGTACATTTTTGTCATTTTATATATGTGTATTATATCTGTTGTATGTAATCATGACTCATTCCACATCCTTGTGATTTATCACAATACGGATTAATGGAATACGAAAAAAAAAAAAAAAAAAAAAAAAAAAAAAAAAAAAAAAGGAACATTGTTTATTTGACTATAATGAATTGAGGTATGTTGATAAGAAAGGTGTCAGTCTAAATATGATATGGGAATTTATATGTGCCTATATTGTGTACATGAAAGTAAGTAGGTAAAGTTCTATCTTGTATTTTGATAAGTGCTGTGTCAAGAATGTGATAAAATTGGAGCTAAATAAATAAATAAATAAGTTCATAAAGAAGATAAATGTACACTGTGTAGATGCTTCACCAAGAGTCTTAGTGTTATTATGTTCACTTTGCAATATATTTAATTCTTACTGGTGTTTGTTCCTGATGATACAAACCAGTTCCTGGTGCACTGTGATTCACACAAATGCAATACAAGACTTTGTCTCATTGTATATAGTTTGGAGTGGGGTGCTACTTTCCTCTGAAAAGGTCTTCAACAGAATTGTTGGGAGCTATAAACAAATAAATTGACATTCTCTGCAAGTTAAAAAATAAATTAATATATATCTTTTTTGTTTGTCCTTCTGCAAAACACTAATTTTTTAAATTCAAAACTAAAATTCGAGTGAACAGTACAACTAGTAACAATACTCATTATAAACAGACTGTGGATTACTGTTATCCTTTGATAAATGTCAACACAAATATGTAGTCACTCAACAAGCTGTATTATCAGTGGTTAACGATTTTAACTGAGGAATCACCAACTATATTCAAAGTAGCAACGTTTCCATTAGTTCTGTTATATTTATTTTAATCTATGTAAGCTCAAGTAGTTGTAGGAGTTGTTTATTACCAAATAAATTGTTGAAACAGAAAACAGAATTAGTTTCTAACAATTGATTCATTTTGTTAATGTTAATTGCTTTACTTTTTGGTGAGATCTGTGTAACATGATGTGTAAATGAATGGATGAAGCTGGCTGTGCTGATTTGCCCTTGGTAAGGTTCCCAGTATGGAACATAAATGAATCATTGTTGCAATCATATTTTATTATTATATTTATAGATACAATAATAAAACCTGCTTCAGAGTAAAAATATGGCAAGGAAGTTCTGGTAGCATGTGAATTACTTAGGAATTAAGGGGGATCACTCACTGAATAGCAGAAGTGTTGAATTGTCAACAGACACACAAGAAAGAATGAGAAGATATTAGCTTCAGGACAAATTCTTTAGCAGGATAGAGGAAACACACACACACACACACACACACACACACACACACACACACACACACACACACACCATGCAGATACTCTTTGAAATCTAATAATTTATGGTTCTCAAATTCTTAATTGTAAGTAAATGGTGCATCTCTTGTGAAACTGCAGTTAATGAGTATTATGTGGGCAAGGCTGCAATGAGTAGGTTCGCTTACAGCTAAAAAAACCAGTAGTATACCAGTTCATAACTGTATGGTCTTTAACAAAGACATTTTGAGTGAGTATATTATTTGATGTAACATTGTTTATTAAGAAATGTGTGCATATGACAAATACATACATTTGAATTATCATTTTGGCAGACTGTCACACATTGTTAATGTCATATACACCCTGCAGGTACTAAGGAAGTTACCAGAATCATAAATAATTTGTTTGTTCTCTGAATGTGAAAGGGGTAATTCATATGACTTAAAGTTACTTTCTTATAAATGCCTGTTCATACAAACCTTGAGAGTAAAAAATTCTTTGTCACTGAAATTCAATGTAAAAAAAGGTCTCAAGCTATCATTCACCAGAAAAAAATGAAAAAAAGTTCTTTTTTATAGGAACAGTACCACACAAATAAAGTTTTCATGTGATTTTGTGAAACATTAATAGCCAACTTATCAGTCGGTGGATCAATAACCATTTCATTGCCAAACATATTACATGAATTTGGAAATATAGGTTGTACACATCTCACTTTATCGTTTGATCACCACCATTCAGTTCTTCCATAAAAAACAGTTTGATTTTTATCTTTCTTCAGTTCTGAAGAACACATCATAATATTTGTTTCTGTTAATGAAGAACTTATGTAGAAGTGTGCCCATAAATCATCAACACAAGCTACATTTCCTTTAATGAATATCTGCACATTTATTACAGGAATGGTTTTAATAGATAAAATATCTGATTTGCTGATATAACACAGGTATCTACGGATTTTATACAGTTGTGTATGTTGCTAAATATAACCAGTTTAATACACATTTTGTAGTAACTACTTTAAAAAACAGAACAGCAAAGAGAGTTCTGTATTGAAAACCAAAAAACAAAATGTGTAACAGTTCTCACCATAAAACAGCAAGCCTGCCATTTGAGCCTACTGACATATCAATTTAGAGACATATGTATAACAAAATATAATCCATGTACAGGTACTATAGCAACATTTAAAATGATAGCAGTGGTTTTTAATGTACTGAGGGACTGACTAGAAACATCTCATTATTTGCTTCAAAGTGTCATTATGTTTGGCAAGCTTACTGTGTAAAAATGTTGTTTAGTAATTGAAACAAGGTTTTTCTCAGTTATTTTTGAGTTTAGTATGGTTAAAAATAAATTCCATTTCATTGTAATGTTAACTTTAAAATGTATAAAGAGGTATTACAAACACATTGACATTATTATTTCACAAGCAAATAATCTCAACTTTTTTTAGTGTTAAGGCACATTTTATATAATGTCTAAACAGGATGTGAACAATTCAGATTGTCCCACAAAACTGATTCAAAAATATTCAGAACGGTACACTTTGTTAGATACAAAACGAGAAACCATTCAGTTACAGTATCTCTGAATAATAACTACATGAACTAAAGCACTTTATGCAGTCTTTCAAGTATCTTTTATTCTACAAGTCTACCATTTCTTTGGAGGCTGTGTTTTGAATTATTCATTTTTCTTAATTGCTGTAAATACATGTGGGAACGCCACCCACAGAATAAATATTAATGTCTTATGCCTGAAGATAATATGTTCACACACAATTCACAGAAATTATTAGTTCATTTTAGTAACTTGGAACTGGATCGTAGTTTGGCAGTTGAAATATCTGATGCATTAGCTACTGAGTCCTTAGCAGCACTGGCAGCAGTGGGACGCATAAAATTGGAGCTACGGTGGCTGACTCCAGCAGTAGCTCTCAGCCGTCCAGTGGGAGGTCCAACACTGCTTCCACTACTCGAACTGCGACTAGCAGGGACTGAAGAACTTGATGCAGGCCTTGGAGTACCTACATTTTCCTTGAAACTCGTACTCACTCCTGAAGTAACACGAGGCCTTCGAATTGTAGGACCAATGCTACTACCACTGCTTGAGCTCCTACTTGCTGGTACTGACTTGTGTTGACCTGAAGCTGATTTGAGCTGCACCTGTGTCAGTGGTTTCTTTGGAGTTGTCCTGCTGGCTGAGCCATGGTATCCAAATTTACTGGGGGTATACTTTGAAGTACTGTTCATTTCACCTGATTCTTTTCCAAGCTTTGTTGTCAGTGCTTTGATGGCCGTAGTGTAACCTGATAAATCACCACTTGATTTTGTTGTACCCCCACTGACACTTGAACGACTAGAAGACTTTGATAACTGAGGGGCATTTTTTACAGTGTTCACTGAGGTAGAACTGTTTAATGAGCTTCTTGAACTGCGAAGACTTGTTCTTGAATTTGACCGTTCAACAGTACGCCTTTTCTGCAATGGCTTTGTAACACTGGATTGTGAATCACTCTTAATGAGGTTATTAGACCTCAGAGGTATGATACTTCTTCGACCTTCTTGGTCAGAATTTTTAATATTTGAATGTTTGCTTCTTAATGAACTACTTCTACCAACAGGATGTCTGCTAAGATCCGAATGCCTTGTGCCTCTACTTTTAACTGCTCCAGTGTCTGTGTCAATTTTACTTGAATTAAATCTTCCTGGTACTTTAGAATATGATAATTCATGATGTGATGCTGAGTGATCAGCAGGTAGATCTGAAACCTGTGTCTGAGCAGCATTGGTGCTACTGCTTGTATCAGCACTACCACTGCTGTCGGCTCTTATTACATGTGCTGGCCGGGTTCTAATCCTGCTGCTTTGACAACCACCTGATAGGGATCGTGGTGAGTCAGTAATGTCAGGGTCATAATTACAACCAGAAGAAGTTCCATGGCTTGGAGTTTCTGAAATTAAACTTTGTGTTTCCTCAAAGCCTTCATCATTCATTTCATGCTCAGTGCGATTAATACCAGATTTGAGATGACCTGGACCTGATGCATTGATTCTTATTTCGGGTATGAAATCACTTTTTTGACGAGAATTTTGAGGAGATGCTGCAAGCATTTCTCCATCTGTTGTACCTTTCTCTGAAAATGAAAGTGCTTCAACTTTTGGTTCTCTTTCGCCAACAGATGCATATTTTTCAATATCTTTTCTTGACTTTGAAACAAAACTTCTCCTCGGATCAAGTTCCCTTTTATCTGTAAATTCAGATGAGCCACGAGTAAGTTTCAGTGCTTCTTCTACTTGTCTTGGTTCAATCATGCTTCGAATTCTCTCTCTGTTTGCAGATAATCCAGTTCTGGGACGCAGCCTTGTCTCTGTACTAGCACCATTTACTGAAATTTCAGAACTTCTACTACTACCTTCTTCTGTTCTTGACTTTATACCATGATTGTCTGTTGTAGTCTTGTAATGAAAATTTTGTTTCTCTGGCTGTAGCCTGTCAAGATTTTGAAGCTCATCACTAACAGTTGTAATATCTGCCAGTGCTTCTTCTGCTACTTTGCCCTCATCTCTGGTAGCTCTCTGTTTCAGATTCTCCTGCCACTTCTTTAATCTGCTCTCTTTGTCATCCTGTGTGGGAATGGAACTCTTAAGGGAATATGATTGTACACGGAGAGTATTTGGTTTGATGATTTGCTTTTCTGGTACAATTTCTTGAGCAGCACCATCAAGTCTTCTGGCAGTATTTGTGTCTTCCCCATTTGTGCTTCCCGCTTCTTTGTCACTTGTATCTTGATTCTTTTTGTATCTTCTTGTCCTACGAGTCAAAGAAAACCTATCAAACTGACCATCTCCCAATATTTCTTCCTCATCTGCACATTCTGCTTTTCTGTTTCCAGTCAAATGTGTTTCCTTTGTGGCTGCATTTTCTGTAACCCTGTCTCCTCTGTATTTCTCTATTCTTTTGTTCAGGGTATCTCTGTCTTCCACAGCAATTCTCCTGCACGGTGTATCCGAGTTTGTTGTTAAATGCCTCGATAGTCTGTGGAACTGATGATCATCTGAAGTTGGAGAAACTGGAGACTGTCTTGCAGTGGTGTCTACTGAATCACTAGGCTCTAAATGCACTGTTCTGCTTGCATAATTTCTTCGTATAGCAGGAGGAGTTTCAATATTATCAGAATCAATTTCAACCTTGTCAGCAACACATGCATCCTCTCGGGTTTTTCGTAGACGCCTTGGCACAGTTGGTGGAAGTATCTGTTCGTCGTCAGTTTTGGTGTCTGGTTTTTCACTCACAATGGTCTTAAGGAAATCTCCAGGAACATCCATTGAATGCCTGTACTTTTGAATTAGCTGTGAACGTGTCATAAGTGGACTATTTGGTTGGCTCCCTGGCAGAGCTTCAGTAGGCTCTGTAGTATTTCTACGTGGATGGCGCAGAGTAACCTCTGGAGTAGGACTTGTGATTTCTTCAGATGGATCATTTACATCACTTGGTCTTCGAATGTACAAGGTCAGTTTATCTTGTGCTGCCTCTTGCCCAAGATTTCCAATGATTCCCTTTCGTTTGTCTTCTTCTTTAATTGCCTGTAACAAAAATATTTAATTCAGAGGGATTGCATATTTAAAAAGAATCCTATCCGTAACACTTATTAAACATGTCTCAATACTGCATCAAGATTTCTGAAAACAGTAAAGCCTTAAAAGAATTAGCAGAAATAAGGAAGGAAATGCATATTTAAATAAAAGAAAGGAAATCACCATCTGTGAATACTGCAACACCTTGAAGGACTCATCGGTTATAAGGGAGGAAGACTGAAGTTCATATCCCTTTGACATCAAGGCCATTTGAAACAGAACCCTAATCAGTTGGATGATGAGGCAGAAGAAAATCCAATTTGAGAATGCTGAGTGAAATAGTGTGCCATTTCTCTAAAGTAATTAGGGAAACCCGAAAAATCTAAATCAGGTTGGGCAGATGGGTGATCAGAGTCTCACTCTTCCTGAATTTCAGTCCAGTGTCTTAACTGCTACTACAACTTGTTATATGATTCATTGGTAATGGATAAAATTTAGTACACATATGACCTACAGTCAAAAAAAGAAATGATGAAATGTGCAGATTAATAAAGCAGTACACCCAAATTCAATATTTTCCAAAGCTTTGATGGGCTGTGATATGAACCTCGATAGGTCACATTATCAAATTATAGGATTTGCACCTGTTTCTGGGGAGAGATGTTCTAGATAGTTTTTATCTTGGGTATATATTTGGTAGGATAAGCTACTACCTGACAGGAATGAGTAACAGATCAGTGAAATCGTAGATGTGTTCAGTAAGTGATTTGTAATGTGTCTTGGTAGCCAAGGAAAGAAGCAGTATTTGTTGTGCACACAAAACTTCAGCATACTTTATAGCTTGTGAATAGGTAATAACTTGCTGGAATACAGCTCCAGGAAAGAGTTAAGCAGCACTGCCTGCAGCTCTAAAATTTCCTTAATGTAATAGTCATTGTTCAGTTCACCAACAAGTAACAGCAAGTGGGATAAGACATGATACACAATGGTGCAACCAGTGTTCCTCCAGCACTATACCATCTAACACTCTCTTAGAAACAGCATTTATTACTGTAATGTCTCATACAATATCAATCATCACTATAGTCCAACATGACTGTCAAGTGCATTTACATCTGGTGGTATCTGGTTTGGCATTAATTGTATATTGAAGATAGATAGCTGAACACTCCCTTACCAGCAGACACTGGTGAAATGTCAGGGAAGACATTGGTAGGCCTAACTCTGTAGCAACTGACACTCAGAATGAACCACCACGAGTCATCACAGTCAGGTGTATGATACCTTTGTTGTAATGTACTAACAAGTAAGATGACACTGTGGAACTAGGCTGCATGCATCATCTTTCATATAGAAAGGAAATGATTCATATCCATAATTTATCACTTGTAAAAGTCTTCACATAAATGTAAGCTTTGTTAACATCAAATGGATGGAATTATTGTGTCAATGAAAAACTGATGTAAGTAGTCTAAGGCTAAAAAATGGGAAAGATCTAAGAAAAAGTACAGATAGAACAGAAGTTTGATTCAATGAACATACAAGAAAACATTGAAATTAGGCTATTGTTCTCATTATCAGAATGCAGATTTTTTAAACTGAATGAAATATATTTGAATGAAGTGGTCTCTTAAATGGCCAGATTTGGTCTTTATATTCACAAGAACATGACAATATGTTATAAAGAGAAAAATGTTTACTGAGTCAAGTTTCTCAGATAAAAAAAATCCTTCCTAGAAATTGTTCCTATATGTAATTTGATTTATTTGAAACATTCAGGCATGTAAGTAGAAACACTGCCAATGGAATAACACCAGGAGTTTTCTGCATGACACACTTTTTTCGTCTAGTTCTTACTAGTCTTGCGTCGCACCTTGCATACATCTGCCAACTATGATTTATTTTCTTTGTGGGCAGCACTTTTTTGGTTAAAACATGCTTGGGTCAAGAGTGAGAGCTGCAAGTTTCTTGACAGTTGTTGCCACATACTACACAAGAAACTGTAGTAAGCTACTGTCTTTTCTTTTGACCACATTACTTATTTCTGAATAAAGTACATATGCAACATGCTAATCACTATCAGGCAAGAAAAAGTTTTTTTCTGCTATCTGAAATGTCATCTCTAGAAGGATAATACAGTCAACTGGTCTGATTTACCCCTCATTTTTCAATATTATAATCGTTTTCGAGATCTGGCATGTAAAAAACTCACAGTGCACAAAAAATGGGCTGAAGAGACATAATACTAGCTGGTAAAGTTGTATGGGGCACAACCCAAGAAGCAAATATACAAATTGCTTTATTCAGCTTAAAATAGTTGAAAAATCAGAAGATACATGGTAGCAAATTGCAAAGACCCTCCCTAGTATAGTCTGCATCATTCCCATCAGATGGCACCAAGCATAATGGCTGCTATGAATCTTTATGTACAATGGGAACCAGCTGACTAGCTGTTGTGCCTTGTGTCATTCTAGAGCTCTGTCCATATGTATTAAATACAACTTAAATACTTCACTAAAATGTTTTACCATTTTGATTTTTAATATATCAAAGAACTGTGCACCTCATTGAAAAAAGGCTGATTTGTGTCAGTAGATGACATAACACACTCTCCAAACAGACTGAATTAATCACTGAAAATTATTCTATTCAATCTTCTTATGTGTACAAAAATAATGAGCATATTATTTCTGAATTCTCAAGCTGTTTCATTGAAGAAATTTACTTAGGATTGTGTTACAAAACTACCAGTGATGGGACAGTTTTGGAATGAAGTGCATCTGAAAAGCATGTACCATTAAGCTATTAAAATGAACATAAAAAAAATTATAGTTACAAGAAAGGTCACACTTTAATGTGAAATAATGATAACCAAAGTATAACATTTATCACAGCAATAAATAGTTTTCTTCAAACTTCCTCACATAATCAGACAATGTGTGAATATCTACAGTTTTAAACAGTTCTTTTGAGATAATGAAAATCATAATGCAGGTGATGGGAAAGACATTTCCACACCTTTTAAAACAAACCTCAGTTGCTATGCATCATATCTCATGTGTATGAGGAATAATCACATACTTTATGCTCAAAACATATTATGAAGTTTTGGAGCTGTAGTAAAAATGGTATTTGGCTAAACAGCCATTGAATAGCAAAATATCAGATCAAGGCATGTTACACTATTTGTTATGGGCATTGAAATGTAATTTACTCAGTCTTATTGAAGGGCAGAACATTCACCGTGGCTTAGAGGTAAGATATTACAAAGTAGGGTGATGCTTCTCATGCAGAAATTAATGAAATTTCTATCCCATTCAAACTATTGTTTGCTGCCTTTAGTTCAAAATAAAGTGCTTCAGTTTCTGCTTTTTTTTAATGATACTGCAGTAAAAATGATTAGCCAATTACTTTGAAAAAAGTTCCAGTTTGCATCTTCAAGTATAATTATATACTTTAACCTTGTCTATAGTTTCCAAAGACTCTTGTGATTATGCGTGCTGCTTACATTCCACAACTCTATTATAAGTAATTCTTGTAGGATCTAACTTGCATTTTATAGTGAACAAACATGTTCTCATCATTTTTCACGGATAAAAAGAAAATACAAAATTTGATTTATTCTCCAGTGGAAGCCAAAATAGTTACTACATTAATATGTGCAATTCATTAACATCAAGATTAAACACAGCCTAGATAAATTGAAACAATTAAGCACAAAATAGCATCAGTGATATAACTATCATGGATGAGAATCACACATTACCTGTAGAGGGTTTCCTTGTGACACTGGTTCAATGCTGCCTCTAGATCTCATCCGCCTGAGCCTTCTAACATCAACTTCTGTTTCCTCAGCACTGTTTGGGACATTCAAATTGGATTTGCGCCAGGCTGATTTGTCCTTGATAGTACTGTGGGGCTGAGCATCTGAAATAGATAAAAATTCAATAACTGTTCAATAACTGTAGGTTATATTTTCAGGCAATTGCTCTCTGACTTACATAGTTTGATAAAAAAAAATAATTGTTTGGATGTACTGATGGGTGGTATGTATCATTCTAAAGGAGAAACCTACAATTTTTTTAAAGAATAGCTTTGTTGAGCTCAGAGGTGACAGCTGTGATTGGTTTCTTCAAGCATGAAAAGTTAGACAGCGAGATTTATTTATGAATTATGCTTTTGGTAATGTAATGAATGAATCATGAAAATGGCCATGTCTCCACAGTTCATCTGGAAGAACAGGTTGTGGAAAGAAATATTAGGAATGGGGAATTAAATGGCTGTTTCTCTGCTGTGCATAAAGTATGCAGTATGGTGCCCTTGAACTCATTATACCTGTTGAAATAATTATTTATCATACTGCCATGAGCTGTGCTGCATACAATGTTGAGTTGTGGTTAGCACTGCTGGCTGACAAGTTGTGGGTTGCCAGTTCAAGTGGGATCACCATCAAATATGTGTTATTTAGTATTTATCATTTATGAAGGGTTGTCAAAATTTATTATGCTTGTAATGTTTGCATATTTTGGAATATTCTGTGTTGTATAAATAGTAGCACCCTCCATCCAGGAAGCAGTTCTTTTCTGTCTGTACATTGGTGTCGATAGTAAAAGTGCTATCAGTGCTAACTAAATGTTCTACTTCCTTCAAGGCCCTGCTATTGGACTGGACCTGATTGTGGTTACAATGTGACAATATCAAAAAATGGCATCAGTACATGTAATCACTTGATCCTTGCTAACAATTTAGAAAAAAGGGAAGATATCCTATAGTTCAATTACTGTGTTAGTGTCTTTGGAGCTGAAAAGTGCTCTCTCCTTGCTGGATTTATGAGCAATGGAGCTGCAGAATAGCTAGACTGCACTATACAAAATTACAGGTATGTTTGTATTATGCTTCTTTATAACAATACATAGTCTCAACTACAGCAAACAGGTGTGAATTTCTTGTGTGTTGAACCTAAAATCTCAGTCTAGATTCTCCAATTGTCTTCTGTTTCCATAACTGAAAGTAATTAGAGATGAAAGATTGCTTGTTGCAGTGAATTAGAAGCCGAGTAATATGATTTGACAAAGTTAGCACAAACTTCAATGTGAGCTGCTTTTAATAGTTTCTGCAACAAAACTCTGTCTTGAAATCTGGAAGAAAATCCAAAGAGATTCTGGCTTTATAAAAGATATATCAGTGCAAGAGTCTGTCACCATGTGACAGCTATGGTAATGTTACTGATGACATCACTACTAAAAAAGGGGCAACTAAATACAGTTTTCAGAACCCCTTCACTGAAGAAAGTCCAACAACTATTCCAAAATTCAAATCAGTTCATGAATGCGAACCTGAGTAATTTGGAAGTAAATACCCTTGGTGTAGCAAAGCAATGTAAGTCATCAAATAAAGTAAGTCTTCCAGTCCAGGCAGTATAACAAATGGGTTCCTTTTGAAGAATGCTGTTGAAATGGCTGCATTTTTAGCAGTCATATACAGCCACTTGCTCAACAAAAGATCTGTACCCAAAAACTTGAAAGCTGCATGGACCGCAACAAAAAACAAGAAAGGAAATAGAAGCAATTCACTGAATTTTAGACCCAGATCATTGACATTGATTTACAATGTGATTTTCTAATATATTCTGTGTTCCAATAATGTGAAATATCTCATAGAAATGATCTAATGACACACAGCCAGCAGGGATTCAAAAAATATCTTTCTTGTGAAACACAACTGGTTCTTTATTTACATGAAGTAATGGGTGCTATTAACAGAGGATGTCAAGGTATTCCATATTTCTAGATCTGCACAAATTGACATGGTCACTCACAAGCATCTTCTGATAAGATTGTGTGCTTATGGAGTATCAGCTCAGTTGCGTGTCTGGATTCATGATTTCCTGCCGAAAAGGTCAAAGTTTGTAGTAATTGATGAGAATTCATTGAATGAAACTGGAGTAATATCTAGGGTTCCCCAAGGAAGTGTTATAGGCCCTCTGTTGTTCCCAATAACAGGGTGTTCCAGGAGGAATGGTCAATATTCAAGTGTCCTCTGCCAAGTACTTAAGTGTGAACTGCAAAATAATCATGTAGTTGTAGAAATGTGATTACACATAGAATGGTATGATAGATTAATGAAAAACTCAAAATACAGGAAGGTGGATCCATATGCTGAAGGTGGATCCATATACTCAGTGACTATAAATATGGCAATACAGGTTTCTCATGGTGGTCTGATGGCAAGGCCACAGCAAAGGTGGTTTGCTATTACCCAACTTCACAGTGTGCATGAGAAAGAGCCAAGTATGTGTGCAATGAGTATGATTTTAAAGAGTCCTTCTGGGGTGTACATTTATTTTAACGCTGTGATGGATGAAGATGGAAATGAAAGTTAAGGAGGAGGTGAAATCTTGTTGTTGAATAATATAGTCTACTGTGTCCATGAAACTGTACTAATGTTATATTTTTGATGTCTTTGTAGAGATTATTATTTGCCTTGATGTTATCACACTGCATTACTTTTTGAAAATGATAATAATAATAATAATTTTTAATAACTGAAATACTGCTGTAACTGTTGCTGAATATGGAAATTTTGTAGTTTCAAGTCATCTTTAAACTCACCAAAGTAGCGATCTGTGAATTTTCTGTGTTAATGATGTCAAAATGAATATTTCAGTCTCTTGCACAATAATATTATCTTGGACATATTTCATTTGTGTGACAAAATCAGGGAATCTTTTTTTAGCCTTGTATAAGGGTGACATTGGTATTACTGTAATTATATTTCTGTTATCTTTGTACTTGTTATGCAATATAATATAGGATCACTATCAACTAGAGATGCAGAACAGATTTGCTTATGACGGTTTTTAAAACAGTTAGATCTTTCATGTGTTTTGTTCAAATTGATAAACTGGAATGTAGTGCCATCATCAAATTCCTTGCTTTGGGTGGTTTATTTGGCAAAAGAAATTCATCTCCCACCTTAGGAAGCATATTATGAATGTGCACCTTCATTTACAACAACTGAAAAAAAGGGGTGGTTGAATTAAAACATGCCCAGTCTTTTCTTGTAGATGATTCATTTGAAGAATATCCCAGACTTAGAACCAGAGGTAAAAACATGAAGAAAGTGAATAAGAGCGTGAAGACGACTTCTTGTCAGTTGCATTGTGATATCTATGCATGTTTTTTCATTAATTTAAGTAAATATTAAGTTATTACCATAGCTGTGTCTCAACTCTTTGCACAATATTAAATGTTAGATTAGATTAGATTAATACTTGTTCCATAGATCATGAATACGACACTTCATAATGATGTGGAATGTGTCAATGAGGTTAATAAAAAATGTCTGTACAAGATATTACATTACACAAAATATTGCATGACACTAATGTTTAAGTAGTTGTTTTTTTTCCCTTAATTTATATCTAAAAATTCAGCCAATGAGTAGAAGGAGTTGTCATCTAGAAATTCTTTTAATTTATTTTCAAATGTTAGTTGGCTATCTGTCAGGCTTTTGATGCTGTTTGGTAGGTGACCAAAGGCTTTTGTGGCAGCATAATTTACCCCTTTCTGTGCCAAAGTCAGGTTTAACCCTGCATAGTGAAGAGCATCCTTTCTCCTGGTGTTATAGCTATGCACACTGCTATTACTTTTGAACTGGGTTGGATTATTAACAACAAATTTCATAAGTGAATATGTATACTGTGAGGTTACTGCGAGGATCTCTAGATCCTTAAATAGATGTCTGCAGGATGACCATGGATGGGCTCCAGCAATTATTCTGATTACACATTTTTGAGCAATGAATACTTTTCTACTCAATGATGAATTACCCCAGAATATGATGCCATACGAAAGCAGTGAATGAATGTAGGCATAGTAAGCTAATTTACTGAGATTCTTATCACCAAAATTTGCAATAACCCTAATAGCATATGTAGCTGAACTCAGACGATTCAGCAGACCATCAATGTGTTGCTTCCAGTTTAACCTCTCATCAATGGACACACCTAAAATTTTTGAAAATTCTACCTTAGCTACAGATTTCTGTTCAAAGTCTATATTTATTACTGGAGTTGTGCCATTTACTGTACGGAACTGTATATACTGGGTTTTATCAAAATTTAAAGAGAGTCCGTTTGCTGAGAACCACTTAATAATTTTGTGAAAAACATCATTTACAATTACATCACTTAGTTCTTGGTTTTTGGATGTTATTACTATACTTGTATCATCAGCAAAAAGAACTAACTTTGCATCTTCATCAATGTGGAATGGTAAGTCATTAATGTATATCAAGAACAGTAAAGGACCTAAGACCGAACCCTGTGGGAACCCGTACTTGATAGCCCCCCAGTTTGAGGAATCAGCTGTTGTTTTAACATTACATGAACCACTTATTTCAACTTTCTGCATTCTTCCAGTTAAGTATGAATTAAACCATTTGTGCACTGCCCCCCTCAAACCATAATGATTTAGCTTATCTAAAAGAATTCCATGATTTACACAATCAAAGGCCTTTGAGAGATCACAAAAAACACCAATAGGTGATGTCCGGTTATTCAGAGCATTTAATATTTGATCAGTGAAAGCGTATATAACATTTTCTGTTGAAAAGCCTTTCTGAAAACCAAACTGACATTTTGTTAGTACTTTATTTTTACAAATATGGGAGGCTACTCTTCATGTGCTATATATGAGACCTATATATGTGCTTCATCGATTTAGAAAAGGCATTTGACAATGTGGTTTGGGACAAGCTGGCGACTATTATGAGGGAAAAGAGAGTGGACTGAAAAACCAGAAGACTTATAAACTGATTATACCTTAATCAAAAAGTTTCAGTTAAAGTGAGAGGAGAAAGTACAGACTGGATCAGACTAGGGAAAGGAGTAAGACAAGGATGCTGTTTATCACATACTCTTTTTAACCTGTACTTGGAAAATATGATTGACCAATGCTCATTAGATGACAAAGGAGTAGAAATTGGAGGAAGAAGAGTAGGGTGCTTGAGATTTGCTGATGACATGGTCCTTCTAGCCACAGGGGAAAAAAAATTACAAGGTTTGGTGGACACCATTGCAACTAACAGAAAAAAATATGGAATGAAAATTAACACAAATAAAACAAAAGTATTGGCAATAGGAGGAAATTAGGAAATAAAAATTGTGCTGAATGGAGAAACACTAGAACAGGTGCAAAATTTTAAGTATCTTGGAAGCAGGATAGACACCGACTGGAAGTGCACCACAGAAATTAAAACAAGGATAGCAATGGCAAAAGAGGCATTTTATAAGAAAAGGAGAATCTTCTGCAGCGGTCTGGACAGAGAACTCAGAAAAAGACTCATAAAGTGTTTTGTATGGAGTGTTCTTCTATATGGCACTGAAACATGGACTATGAGGAAAAAAGACAGAGAAAGGCTGGAGGCTTTTGAGATCTGGACATGGAGGAAGATGGAAAGAATAAGTTGGATGGACAGAGTAAAAAATGAAGAGGTACTGAGAAGAGTGGGAGAGAAAAGACAGTTACTAGATGTAATAAAGAGAAGAAAAAGAAATTGGATTGGGCATATATTAAGAAAGAATGAGGGACTGATAAAAACAGTTTTAGAAGGTTATGTAGAAGGGAAAAGGAAGCAAGGAAGGAAGAGATTCCAGATACTGGATGACATGATGGACGGTACAACATACAGCAGCCTTAAGAAGGAAGCAATGGATCGCAGAAAATGGAGAGGCCAAGGACCTGCTAATATAGCAGATAACTGATGATGATGATGATGATGACTCTTGAATACATTACTTTCTCAACAATTTTTGATAGAGTTGTCAGAAGAGAGATTGGACGGTAGTTGTTGACATCCAACATATCCCCCATTTTATGCAATGGTTTTACAATGGCATATTTCAGTCTATCGGGGAAAACACCCTGCTCCAAAGAGCTATTACATACGTGGCTGAGAATCCTACTTATCTGTGGGGAACAAGCTTTAAGTACCTTGATGGAAATGCCATCAATTCCGTAAGAGCTTTTACTTTTCAGTGAGTTTATTATTTTACTGATTTCAGAGGGAGAGGTTGGTGGAATTACAATTGTTTCAAACTGCACAGGTATTAGTAGCCTTGCCTCTTCTAGTGAAGATCTAGATCCTATTTTCTCCACAACATTTAAAAAATGATTATTGAAAATATTTTCAATTTCTGATTGTTTGTTAGTACACTTGTCATTCAGTTTTATGGCACTAAAGTCTTCCTGTGCTCTTGGTTGCCCTGTTTCCCTTTCAATAATATTCCAAATTGCTTTAATTTTATTATCAGAGTTACTGATCTCAGACATGATAAACATGCTTCTGGACTTTTTAATAACTTTTCTTAGTACCGCACAATAGTTTTTATAATATTGAACAATTTTGGGGGTCAGTACTCCCTCTTGCTGTTAGATACAGTTCTCTTTTACGGTTGCAAGATATTCTTATTCCTTTAGTTAGCCAAGGTTTTTTGTATGTTTTCTTGGAATTATGTTTAACTATTTTCTTGGGAAAACAATTTTGAAATACCCTTAAAAATGTATCGTGAAATAAGTTATATTTCAAGTTGCATCGGGTTCCTTATAAACTTCATCCCAGTGTAGCTGCTGTAAGCTTTCCCAAAAGTTTGCAATATTTATATTGTTAATTGAATGCACTGCTTTGAAAGTCTGATTTGATATACTGCATGGAGCTATGTCATGTACTGTAACTAGCTGTGCACCATGATCTGAAAGACCATTCTCAACAGGATAAGTATTTATGTCCTTAAACTTATCTTGGTCTATAAAAAAGTTATCTATCAATGTACTGCTGTTCTTTGTTATCCGAGTAGAAAAATCAATGACAGAGCTCAAATTGAAAGAACTGAGTAATACTACAAGGTCATTCTTCCTATTACACTCTTTCACGGAATCAACATTGAAATCCCCACAAATGATAATTTGCTTCCCCCTGTCTGACAGATAGCACAGCAAGGCATCCAAGTTTTCTAGAAATAGCTGGAAATTCCCTGAGGGGGACCTATACACTGTTACAATTATGAAAGTGCCATCATTTAGTTTAAGTTCGGTGGCACATGCTTCCATATGTTGCTCTACACAAAATTTTTTAGTTTCTAAATTTTTTACACTGTGGAAGCTTTTGACGTATATGGCAACTCCTCCTCTCATCATATTATCTCTACTTACATGTGCAGCTAATTTGTATCCATTGATGCTAACCTTTTGCATATCAGTGACAATGTGATGCTCAGACAGGCATAGTACATCTATTACATTCTCAGTTTCTATATCTTCTAAACAAAGCAGAAGCTCATCAATTTTATTCTTCAATCCCCCAATATTTTGATGAAATATACTAACATTGCTTTTCACTTTACTTTTGTGAGTATCTTGAACTTTTTTAACATCTTTAGTATTTGCCTGGCTGAGTTTCCCACTGGACACTGATCTTACACTAAAAAAAGAGTTTCCACCATGAGATGTAGTTCCTCCCCCGTTTAAATTTCCTGCTATCAGTCCAGCCAGTTTACCCTTCCCTTTCTTGTTGAGGTTTAGGCCGTGTCTAGTATAGTCCCACCTACAGAGTGAATCAACAGGAACCACACCAATGTGTGACCCTGCGCCAGATCCAAGTAGCCGTTCCAACTCCAAATTAACTCTCCTGACAGAAGAACTCAAATGAGGTCGGTCGTGGCGCTCCAGAACCGACACAAACCCAACACTGGTATGACTCGATGTTGATGCAATCTTTGCCAGGTCACACTCTATGCTGTACCCCGGATCTCTGTCAATACTGTTGCCCGGCCCACCCACAATAACCATGGTATCTTCCTTAGTAAAGCCTCTACATAGTGAACCTAAATCCTCTGTAACCTGCCCAAGTCCAGGACTAGGTTAGAAAAAACTTGGGACCTGGTATTCTGACCCTACTTCATCCTGCAGAAATTGGCCCACACACAGTTACAAGCTGTCTAACTTAGCAGCATACATAAATGTACCTAACAAAGAGTTTCCATTGTTTTTGTCTTCTACATTCAGTGGATAGTAATTCAGAATCTTATTCTTATGCTTATTTCTTTACATTTTTAAAATTATCTATTGTGCTGAGTGGCACACTAAAGGCATAAAGGCAGGTCTGGTTGTGATTATGTGAGTAAGGTTTTAATTTAATTTTGAATTTGTGTTTTATGAAGCAAGATGAATTATCAAAACAAATTTAGATTTGCATTGTTATATGCTGTCATGCTTTACAGGACAGATTCGATTAGAATTATTTAATTCTGGTGTACTATAATGAATTGTAGAACAGATAAATATTATTGTCTGATTTCCTGAAAGTTATATTTAAGAATTAGTTATTTTCCATTCACTTCAGAAGAAAATTCCATCAAGTCTTATACCCACTTATCACGCTTTGATTATAAAATAAGTTGAAATATGTTTCTGAAAATTATATGTTTTGTTCGGCTTTTGTATAGTGATAAATATTAAGAGAATGTGCTTTAAAACTATAAACTTTATTGTGAAAATCTTCTTATTGCTAAATATTACCAAATGTGGCACTGCGGAAGGAAGTGTAAGAATGTTTACCTTCAATGGCTTCCATAGCTCCAACAACATCAGTTTTTTCTATAGTAGGCCTCCAGTCAGGATACACTCTCTTATAGTTAGTAGTTTTTCCAAGAGTTGCTTTTTCTTCTGGTAAGGTATCAAGAGTACTTCCACGCCCTTCACTCTCTAGGGAAAGAACAGCATTACTTTTACTCTTCAAGATCAGGAATACATAATTTTCTTGTAATTTTATTGTGTAATGTAAAATACATGTCATAGCAGGTCTCCAAGAGAGAGAAAGAGAGAGAGAGAGAGAGAGAGAGAGAGAGAGAGAGAGAGAGAGAGAGAGAGAGAATAGTAAATAAACTGCTCAAAAAAGTTCTTGCCCAACTAGGTATCTGTGAACAAATATGGGCTTAGATTCAAAGGGAGCAAGGAATAAAAGAATAAGTCTCATATACAGGAGGTTCAGAAATTCCTGTTACAAACTTGCGGGACTTGTAGAGGCAGGAAAGTACATAATACTTTGAACAGGAACCTAGGAACCCATGTCTGGAAATGTACTGTTTCCATTCTATGACTGTTTCAGTTCAGATGTTTAACTCATCCACTTCTGTTTGAGAAACTGAATTAGGTATGATGCAGTACTGTTATCAGATAACAGTTCAAAAGGAAACATAATGAAATATCCATTTATCACTTAAGCACATTTTTTTTGTATTAACACTTAAACATTACGTGTTTATATTTGTCTGAAACAAAAAAGAACCTAGCATACTGTACATAGACAACAGTGCTGATGCATTACAACACCGGCTCAATGTTGCGACCACCAACATTGCTACAGACATTATACCTATGAAGCATGTTCTGGTACACACTTGCCATGCCACCTGATGTCTCTTCAGTTTCTAGTGCAGTGGCCAGAACTTGTGCCAGCAGACCTCCCTTTGTCTCTACAGGAGTCTCATACATTAAACTTTGCATATGACCCCACAAGGAGTCCATACGAGTTAAATGCAAAGGTCATGTAGTTCGACCACATAGGCCTATCCATCTTCCATCTCCCTGTCGCCGTTGGAGAAGCAGCTGCAGTAGCAAGTCGTATACCCCTAGCTTACTTATTTGTTACATAGTTTAGTTCTTAATTTCTTTGCATGTTTTTGGGTACTTGCATTGTTGAATTCATAAATTTCGGTCGTATTATAGTATTTGAGAGTTGTAGCATTGCGCTTTAGTGTTTACTTCGTAGATTCTTACTTAAATTGCGTGTGAGTTTCATATAGGAGGTGTAATTTCGAGTTTTAGCTACTGTAATCATAAATTCAGGCAGATTGTAGCGCAGTCGTTAGGCATTGTACAGGTTAGTTAATACATTCTTTGCGTGTTTCCCTTGCGTTATCTAGGCACGGACTCGTGTGTCAGTAACTGTTGTTCAACATCGATTAGAATGGACAGGGACTGTGATTGCTGTGTTCGGATGAGGGCTGAGTTGGCATCCCTTCGCTCACAGCTGCAAGCGGCGCTGACTTCGGTCGCCCGGCTTGAGGCTGTTGCCAATGGGCACCACTGTGGGGAGCCGGACTTGGGTATCGCAGGGATGTCAACCTCATCCCTTCTGTCCCTAGATCAGTCTGCTGCTGCAGTTGCCCCGGTTGCTGCCCGCAGTGGGGCTGAGCCGTCGCCTGTGGTTGATTGGGAGGTTGTTCCAAGGTGTGGCAGGCAGCGAAAGATGTCCCCGGAGGCTGATCAGAAAGCCTCCCCGGTGCGTCTGACAAACAGGTTTCAGGCACTGTCTCTGGCTGAGCCAGATGCAGCTGCCTGCCCTGTTTCACTGTTTCAGAGGATGATTCTCAGCCTTTAAGCTCCAGGCAATCACAGAGGGTGGGCTTATTGGTAGTTGGGAGCTCCAATGTTAGGCGAGTAATGGGGCCCCTTAGGGATATGGCGGCTAAGGAGGGGAAGAAATCCAGTGTGCACTCCGTGTGCATTCTGGGTGGAGTCATTCCTGATGTGGAAAGGGTCCTTCCGGATGCCATGAAGAGCACAGGGTGCAGCCAGCTGCAGGTGGTGGCACATGTTGGCACTAATGACGTGTGTCGCTTTGGATCTGAGGAAATTCTCTCTATATTCCAGCGGCTATCTGATTTGGTGAAGGCTGCCGGTCTTGCTTACGAGATGAAGGCAGAGCTCACCATCTGCAGCATCGTTGACAGAACCGACTGTGGACCTTTGGTGCAGAGCCGGGTGGAGGGTCTGAATCAGAGGCTCAGACGGTTTTGCGACCATGTTGGCTGCAGATTCCTTGACTTGCGCCATAGAGTGGTGGGGTTTCGGGTTCCACTGAATAGGTCAGGAGTTCACTACACTCAGCTGGCGGGGTAGCGGAGGCTGTGTGACGTGGAATGGGTGGTTTTTTAGGTTAGAAGGCCTCGGGAAGGTACGGGGTGGGCTGCAATCTCAAAGGGTGCATGGCAAATACAGGACGTGCTTGGATCAAGGAACAGTCGGAATTGTAGTTGTGAATTGTTGTAGTTGTGCTGGGAAAGTCCCTGAGCTTCAAGCGCTAATAGAAAGCACAGAAGCTGAAATCGTTGTAGGTACAGAAAGCTGGCTAAAGCCTGAAATAAGTTCTGCAGAAATTTTTACGAAGTCTCAGACGGTGTTCAGGAAAGATAGATTAGGCAGAATTGGTGGTGGAGTGTTTGTGTCTGTCAGTCTTCCGAGATTGTCCTAAATGCTTTCTCTGAAAATTATTTCGAGCAGTTAGTCCATGAACCCACGCAAATTGTAAATGGTTGCGAAAACAAACTTGACCTCTTAGCCACAAACAATCCAGAGCTGATAGAGAGCATCATGACTGATACAGGGATTAGTGATCACAAGATCGTTGTAGCTAGGCTCAATACAGTTTCTTCCAAATCCACCAGAAACAAACGCAAAATAATTTTATTTAAAAATGCGGATAAAGTGTCACTAGAAGCCTTCCTAAGAGACAATCTCCATTCCTTCCAAACTGACTATGCAAATGTAGACGAGATGTGGCTCAAATTCAAAGATATAGTAGCAACAGCAATTGAGAGATTCATACCTCATAAATTGGTAAGAGATGGAACTGATCCCCCCTGGTACGCAAAACAGGTCCGAACGCTGTTGCAGAGGCAACGGAAAAAGCATGCAAAGTTCGGAAGAACGCGAAATCCCGAAGACTGGCTAAAATTTACAGACGCGCGAAATTTGGCGCAGACTTCAATGCGAGATGCCTTTAATAGGTTCCACAACGAAACATTGTCTTGAAATTTGGTAGAAAATCCAAAGAAATTCTGGTCGTATGTAAAGTACACAAGTGGCAAGATGCAGTCAATACCTTCACTGCGCAGTGCTGATGGTACTGTTACCAACGACTGTGCCGCCAAAGCGGAGTTATTGAATGCAGTTTTCCTAAATTCCTTCACCAGGGAAGACGATTGGAATATTCCAGAATTTGAAACACGAACAGCTGCTTGCATGAGTTTCTTAGAAGTAGATACCTTAGGGGTTGCGAAGCAACTCAAATCGCTTGATACTGGCAAGTCTTCAGGTCCAGATTGTATACCGATTAGGTTCCTTTCAGATTACACTGATAAAATAGCTCCCTACTTAGCAATCATATACAACCGCTCGCTCACCGATAGATCTGTACCTACAGATTGGAAAATTGCGCAGGTCGCACCAGTGTTTAAGAAGGGTAGTAGGAGTAATCCATCTAACTACAGACCTATATCATTAATGTCGGTTTGCAGTAGGGTCTTGGAGCATATACTGTATTCAAACATTATGAATCACCTTGAAGGGAACGATCTATTCATACATAATCAGCATGGTTTCAGAAAACATCGTTCTTGTGCAACACAGCTAGCTCTTTATTCGCACAAAGTAATGGCCGCTATCGATAGGGGATCTCAAGTTGATTCCGTATTTCTAGATTTCCGGAAAGCTTTTGACACCGTTCCTCACAAGCGACTTCTAATCAAGCTGCGGGCCTATGGGGTATCATCTCAGTTGTGCGACTGGATTCGTGATTTCCTGTCAGGAAGGTCGTGGTTCGTAGTAATAGATGGCAAATCATCGAGTAAAACTGAAGTGATATCAGGTGTTCCTGGGACCTCTGCTGTTCCTAATCTATATAAATGACCTGGGTGATAATCTGAGCAGTTCTCTTAGGTTGTTCGCAGATGATGCTGTAATTTACCGTCTAGTAAGGTCATCCGAAGACCAGTACCAGTTGCAAAGCGATTTAGAAAAGATTGCTGTATGGTGTGGCAGGTGGCAGTTGATGCTAAATAACGAAAAATGTGAGGTGATCCACATGAGTTCCAAAAGAAATCCGTTGGAATTCGATTACTTGATAAATAGTACAATTCTCAAGGCTGTCAATTCAACTAAGTACCTGGGTGTTAAAATTACAAACAACTTCAGTTGGAAAGACCACATAGATAATATTGTGGGGAAGGCAAGCCGAAGGCTGCGTTTCATTGGCAGGACACTTAGGAGATGCAACAAGTCCACTAAAGAGACAGCTTACACTACACTTGTTCGTCCTCTGTTAGAATATTGCTGTGCTGTGTGGGATCCTTACCAGGTGGGATTGATGGAGGACATCGAAAGGGTGCAAAAAAGGGTAGCTCATTTTGTATTATCACGTAATAGGGGAGAGAGTGTGGCATATATAATACGCGAGTTGGGATGGAAGTCATTACAGCAAAGACGTTTTTCGTTGCGGCGTGATCTATTTACGAAATTTCAGTCACCAATTTTCTCTTCCAAATGCGAAAATATTTTGTTGAGCCCAACCTACATAGGTAGGAATGACCATCAAAATAAAATAAGAGAAATCAGAGCTTGAACAGAAAGGTTTAGGCGTTCGTTTTTCCCGCGTGCTGTTCGGGAGTGGAATGGTAGAGAGATAGTATGATTGTGGTTCGATGAACCCTCTGCCAAGCACTTAAATGTGAATTGCAGAGTAGTCATGTAGATGTAGATGTAGATATCATCTGTCGAGATTTCTCCGAACCGCACGTGAGAAGTGAGATGGTGCGTCATAATGCTGAAACCACATTTCCTGAGGGTCATTAAGTGACACAGCTTCCAAGAATGGGTGTAATACACTCTGTAGGAAGATCAAGTATGCAGGATCAGTCAGTTTGAGTGGAAGGAGGTAAAGCCCAATCACATGACCATCCAGAATACCTGCCCACTCATTAATACCAAACCGGTGCTGATATCTCTGAAGATGCATGGCATGAAGGTTTTTGTCTGCTGAGACATGGCTGTTTTGTGAATTCAGAACACTGTCCCTAGTGAACTTAACATTCATCTGTGAACAGAAACTGAGTGGAAACAGTGGTGTATTGATGCAGCAGTGCAGGAACAATGTGCAGTAGGCAATGCATTGTGGAAAATAAGCTGGACCCGTAGCGTGTACCCTTTGTAAGTGGTACAGATGTAGTTGTTGCTCATGCAAAACATCCCAGATGATACTGTGACTAACAACCATTGAACAAAGTATTGTTCAAATATTCATTGATGACTCATTTTCAACACTGTGCAGTACATTGTCTTCAAATTTAAGCAGGCGGCATTGCTCTGTTTCTCAGAGCTGATGCATAACTTGGACAAAAAGGTTGTGCGATGGTGTGCTACATTGCAGAAAAGATTGGTGATACAGTCAACGAGAAGCTCTTGTGTTATCTTGAGCTTTGCCATACACAAGGAGCATGTGTGTGTATTCCAAAAACCTTGTTTATTCAATTGAAGGCATTGAATAGGTCTCACGACACGGCAGGCATTGAATGACATCAGGTGGCCATGTGACATAGCACGCGTCATCCTGTCTGCCCTATTGCATACCAGGACAAGTAACTCTGTGACTTTTCTCTTTCCATCAGCAGATCTGGACGTGTTACACATCTGAACTGAAACCATCATAGAATGGGAACAGTATGTTTCTGGGCATGGGTTCCCATTCAGAATATTATGTACTCACTCCCCTCTACAAGTCCTAGAATTTTTAATGGGAACTTCTAAACAAGAAACACATCATACTGTGAAATAAAAACAAAAAATAGCAAAAGTAAAGGTAGTCTGAAAGTACACATCTGTGAAATCAATACACTGCTGCTTCACCCTTTGTGGTGTAACATGCTTGTATCATGGTTGGGATGCTTTTCTCAAGTTGGAGAAGTATTGCTACTTAACTCTACTCCTCTCATTCACGGAAGGCCTCTTCCAATCATCTAGTATGCGAAGAGCATTCCTGCATCTACATAAAATGCAAATTTCAACTTGTCCCCAGCATGGTCAATTGGATTCATGTCAGCAGGTACCACAGTCTTTTCCATTTGATAGATTCAAGTCTCCTGGAGGAAGGTGTTCACGAGATGGTCAAGGTATGCCCATTTACTACCATCTTGAAAGATGAATCTATCATGGAAATGTTGATTGCAGGCTGGGTATTAGGTTGGAGAATCTTGTTCAGGCACTACACAGCCCACAAATCACCCTTGATGATGATGAAATGCACCTGACATCTGTACAAGATACTGGCCCAAAACATGACTAACATACTTTCCTACTGAACCCATAGAACTGAATGCTTGAGATATGTATTTGTACCTGACCACTTCCATATTCTTCTGCTATGATCAAAAGATGTGAGAGAAATCCTGCATTTGTTGGTGAAGAGAACCTTACATCATTGATCTAGATTTCACTTCAAATGTTCCCTTTCATATCTTCTTTGTATATCATTGTGCTGGGAGATTTGTATTACTTTTTGTAATGAAGGTCTGAAGGCCAAATTAATCATTTGTAGATAGAGCATACTGAATGAGTTGACGCAGCCCTCCCCGTTACATTATAATTCTGCTACATTCTTCCTGGGGTGCCTATGAACCCCAATTTGTATGTGGTGGTCATCAGCTAGTATTGTCAACTGCCAGTGACTACTGTGAGACAGATCTTCAATGTTTTGTTGCTAGCAATAGTGGCCCAATGTTTGAAAGAGGTCACTGTAGTGTCTATCAATTCAGCAGGTGACTTCTTGTGCTGCCAACCTTTCTTGCCATAAAGTGACAATGCACTCATGGTCTAAGTTTGAAATGACACTTTAAGCCATGTTGGTAGACTGAACTGGGTACAGAACTTACTTATATTCCCCCCCCCCCCCCCCCCCCTCATGACTGGCACTGACAACACAAGTTTATATTTACCTCCATGACACACGTGCCTGTACATGGGAATTTCCTGTGGTGAAAAGTGTATTGAGAAAGAGGTTTTTAATGTTAAAAAATACAAACTCTATATGTCATGAAGTGATGCAGATAATTTTCAAACAGTTTATGTATTTATGTTTTCTTGTGTGTGTGTGTGTGTGTGTGTGTGTGCGTGTGTGTGTGCGTGTGCGTGTGTGTGCGTGTGCGTGTGCGTGTGTGTGTGTGTGTGTGTGTGTGTGTGTGTGTGCGCGAGCGCGTGCGTGCATGTATGCATGTTTGTCAGAGAGAAAAGGAGAGAGAGAGAGAGAGAGAGAGAGAGAGAGAGAGAGAGAGAGAAGCATTGTTGTGTTCAAACAAACCTTCAGTTTCATACTGCTTCAACTTTTAGTTGTTAAATTGTATACAATGATCTGTTGCATGTACAGAATTACTCAAGAGAAGACATAGACACAAACATCAGATAAGCAGTTTTAAAGAAAACATAATACAATCATGTAAATGTAGCAGGTGTTTACAAAACATAATAATACAAGTAGATAGCCCAAAATTTTTTGGTTTTGCAGGGGGTGGACAGAAATATGGAAACATCATGAGAAATGCATGCTTGAGTGTAAACACAGATGCCTGCACCCATGCATTGTTCTCTATATGTTACAAGTGTCAGCTGTGGTCAGAACAGTGTTCTGTGTAGTTGTGAGTCTGTTATGTCAGAGCTCAGTGCATTTGAATCTGAACACATTGTTGGTGCTTGTACGATGGGTGCTTATGGGTGCTTCTGTAATGAAAACAGCAAAAGTGTTTGATGCTTCAAGAGGCACACTATGAAACATACAGGGAAAGCAGAAAAATGTCATCTACTAAGTCACAACTCAGATGACAGTGTGTATTTAGTGATCATGATGGATGGACATTCATGAGGATTGTGATGAAAAATAAGAGGACAACAGCTCCAAAAGTCACTGCAGAAGTGACTGTCACTATCGCAAACCCTGTCAGCAACAAAACAATATGAAGGAAGATCCAGAAGTTGAGAACTGCAGGAGGAGCTGGAGTTTCAAAACTACTCATCACTGATGCAAATGCCAATGAAAGGTAAACATAGTGCCAAAGCCATAAAACCTGGGCAATTGGGCAAAGGAAGAATGTCATTTGGTCTTGTTTCACACTGGCAACTTCTGGTATAGTTTACATCCCAAGAGTGAAAGACGGTGGGGGTTCGGTGAAGATTTGGGCAACCATATCACAGTATTTCATGGGGCCCCATGGTTACTCTGCACTATCACTTACTGCCAAGGATTATGTGACTACTTTGGCTCAACAGATTCATCCTATGGCACAATGTTTGTTCCCTGGTGGTGATGCTGTGTTCCAAGCTGACAGGGCCCTTGATCACGCAGCTCACATTATCCAGGACTGGTTTTGTGAGCACAAGGATGAATTTTTGCATCTCCTCTGGTCACCACAATCACCATATCTCAATATTATTGAGCATTTGTGGTCAGCTTTGGAGAGAGGGGTACACAATCACCATCCACCTTTGTCATCATTAGTTGGACTTGCCACCATTTAGTAGGAAGAATGATATAAGATTTCCTCGAAAACCATATAGAACCTGTACTTATCTATTCTGAGATGTCTGGAAGCTGTTTTGAATGACAAGTTTCCTGCACTATATTAAGCATGGTAATATATTGTGTTTTTGGTGTTTCCATATTTTTGTCCACCCCCTGTAAGTTCAACTGTTTTTGATGTGTGTGTGAAAGCTGATTTAGGTCACCGAAATGACAAAAACTGAACTACTATGCATACCTCCATTCATTATACCGGAAATGATATTGTACAATAATTCTGCACTTACATAAAGTATTTGTTGTACAAAAATAGCTAATAGAAATAATGTATGATTTACACTCTCAGAACTAGTATAGATAAATATTTGAGCAACTAGGGTACTAAAAATTGCTTCCTATTGTGCTTTTTATGAAGCTTTTTGCTAAAAAAATGGCTCTAAGCAGTATGGGACTTAACATCTGAGGTCATCAGTCCCCTAGACTTAGAACTACTTAAACCTAACTAACCTAAGGACTTCACACACATCCATGCCCGAGGCAGGATTCGAACCTGCGACCGTAGCAGCAGCATGGTTCTGGAATGAAGCACCTAGAACCACTCAGCCACAGCGGCCGGCTTTTGCTATCAACAGGCCACATATTGAAAATAGTAACATTTACAAACAGGAATTATGACAGTCTTTGCTACAACTTAAACTTGCAGTGGCAACAAAAGAAGGAAGTTATAGATACGTCAAAATACAGGACCACCTCCACATGGAATTAATAGATGTAAACAGATTCCTTAAGAATGAAAAGAAATAAATTTTGTTTGAGAACTCTGAATGTAACAAAACTGCAAGTGAGTTAATGGCCAGTGTGTAGCCATGTATTTCTTGAGGGAATGCATTATTTTTGCAAATCCATTTAAGTGTTCTAGTTATATCATTGTTTGTACTTCTTGTGCATGTTGTATGCCAAATTTAATGCACTGAACTCGCATTTGGGAAGAATGGCATTCTACCCTGCCCTCCCATCCTGACTGAAGTCTTCCATGGTTTTCCTAAGTTGCTAGGGTGAATGTTGGTATGGTTGCATTAATGCCATGGCCAACTTTCTGATCTATCCTTGGTCTACTGCTATCCTACTTTGTACATGTCTTATCCACGTAATACTTTTTCTGTAATATGTCTGGTGCCCTATACTGTTGTGCTGAATGATCTGAGGAAGTATAAATAAATACCAA